>NC_141757.1:79215362-79518392 GCF_982258835.1 Parasteatoda tepidariorum
AAAATTGCAACAAATGAAACATTTAAATCAAATTTTTTTGTTAATTCACATGCATATTAACAAAAACATTTCAACTTTATAAATAAATATGCAATAAATATTAATACTTTTTTTATTAAAGAATCGGAATTAATTAATAGATATATTAATAAAATATCACAGTTTTGTTCCAACTTCAAATACTAAATTTGTAAGGAATGTAGTAACTAGTAGAAGAAAATATGTCAGGAATGAAAAACTAAAACACACATTGTTAGTTATATTATAGAATCTCTTTACTCATATGTTTCAAGATTCAGGGATAAATATTTTATATATAATACAGTATTCGGAATTTTTTTAACCTTTGGAAAAAAACTTTTTTGTTATTTTTTATAAATATAACTGGAAAAAAATGTATACAAAGTAAAATGAATATTGTTTATAATAGGAAATAAAAAAAGTTAAAAATTACATTTACATTACATTTTATTTTGCTAAATAATTCTTTATAATAAATAATAATGAAGTAAGAAAGGAAAATACTAATATACATATGTATATAAATTTCAGGATTGAAGATTTCAAATAAATGGGTAGCTTAATGATAGTTTGATACAACATACTAATAGAATTCAACAAAGAAATCAGAACAATATGTATAGACAATATTATAATTCTTCTACTTAGAACATGATGGAGTAGATATCCTCAATGTTTTAATTCAATTTAATGAAGGGGAAAAAATGTGGAATAAATTGATACAAACATAATATTTTCAACACAAACAAGAGTAATAAAGTGTATGAAAAAATTGCTGAATCAAAGAAAGAATGAACTTTGAGAAATAAAAAAAAAGTATATTTTACAAGAGAATATTAACATTGCACAACATAATTTTAAAACTTAAATAGAAGCTATTATACAGATAAATATTTGACTTTTGAATTGATCCAAAAATACTATGGAGAACAGCATAAAGTATCAGCTGCAGGTACAATATCAATGCCATAAGTATCAGCAAGCTCCATAATAAAAGTCCGGTCATTAACTGGATCTAAATCAACTTCTTGCATATTCATTAAAGTCCATTGTTTATCTTGAGATTTTGAAACTCTCAAAAGAGTCCCGAACAAACGCTCGTTCAAAGTCATAAAATACCTAAATTACATGAAAATATTAGCAACAGAGAAAAATAAAATAGATTATTATTATATTACATGTAATCAAAGAAAATAAAAACACTCTAAATAATTTTTGGAGTACTATAGCCATATTTTCTGTGTTTTGTGTCTTAATTACATAAGGTAATAATTAACCATTAGAGCTAATTATGAACTTACAAATATTTTATACATGGTATTACAGACAGTAAAGCTACTTTTAACTATGTAATAAGGTATAGAAAAAAAAAGACACAAAACAAATTTTTTTTTTAATTAGAAATATTTTCTCAATGAAATTAAATTCAGTACTTAAATTCACAAATATGTTAGTAGATAAAATAATTAGTAGATTAGTTCATAGACCAAAAATGTTGGGAAGACTATCATGCAATGAGGATAGAATTGAATGTAGAGGGTAATGGCACTTAACATAAATGATATTACATGTACAAAGTTAGCTGATCTAATGATGTAAAAAAAATAGGAGGGAAGAGGGCTGAGGTGTTACGAGTAGAACCATTACAAAGTAATGAAAGCTGCATTACATTTAAATAGTTTTATTACAATCAAACTTAAAACTGCTTGTAGACTAAACTAAATAGAGATGGTTTGAATACTTTACTATTAGAAAAATTGTCAATTAAAGCCTTGTTATAAGAGTTTGTAAAATAAATGTGTAACATTGAAATTTTATTCAGCTATTTTTGATTAGAATTAAAAGAAAAACAACAGTTTAAAGATACATCATTTAGAGTAGCTTTAAATCAACTGAATAAATAAATTATAGATGCAAGAGATCAACAAATAAGCAAGTTATGAACAGTTTATATACCTTATAATGCAAAAATAATATAATTGTTAATTAATGGAATTGTAACTTTTTAATTACTTTTGTTGAAAAAGTATAGAAAATAGCAATTATTTCCAAAAAACTAGCATCTGTAAAAAAGACAACCTTTTAAAATGTACTACTTCAGAATAAATATGTGCTATTTAAGAATGATTGAGATAATTAACGCTACATTGAGTTAAGGGCAGCAATGTACTGGTCATATAACTAAAATGACCATAACTTTGCTTTTGTTCGGAGAAAAGTGAAAATATTGTAAATACAATAATCATAAATATAATTGTTGGGGTAAAATTTAAACCTACATTACCACAATATCAAATCAAGAAACAAACAGAAGAGAAAAAGGTTTCACATGATGATACAGTAACTTTCACTTTATATAATTACATTCTGCACATTACCTATTACTACTATAATTATGGTAGAGGATGATGTTAGAAAAATCTTCTACTGATTTGTAAGCATTTTTCAAAATATGAAGAGATTAAAATATGAGAATAATTGTACAATAAACTATACATTTGACAAGCTTAGTACTTTCAGCTTTTTCAAAATAAAACTGTTGCAAATTAAAAAACAAAAGTTGTCTATGTTGTAAGAATAAGAAAACAAAGCTTTTAATTTTAACAAACACAGAAATTACTTCTTAATCAAAAATAAAAAAGTAATCAGTTCCCTTCAGTGTTTCATCAGTAATCAGTTCATTCTCAAATTCATGTCCTCATCTTTCCCCATTTTTAGTTCAATTTTGAATGGGGGTATATGTGCAATATCCTAATAATATCATTACTGTCAGTGATCATGAACAGTTCTTTTTCTTGAAATAGATCAGAGGAACAAGGGTGAAAAAAATAATTATGAAAGAAATTACCTGGTAAACCAAGCTTCTGACTCTTCACTGTTTAAATCACCATTTTGAAAGCCATTGATTTGTGGTCTGAAAGTAAAAAAAATCAGACTTCAGTTAAAAATGAATCAATTTTAACAATTTTCGTCCAAATAATTTAAATAAAGTCATGAAAAAACATTAATAGCTATCATTTAAAGACAAAACATTTATTTTTTAATTTTTGTTAACAAATTCACATATTTTATTCAAATAGTACTATATTGAAAAATATTTACTAATAAATACTGGCTATAATTTTATGGCATTTTTGATGTTTGAAGAGGTTAAAAGAAGTTTTGTGCCTGTAAAAGTTTTGAAGCATATATATGTAAATCAAAGTGAAGAAAGAGTCAACTTTATTACTAGTTAACTATGCGAATGAAGTTAAACAATGTGAATAAAGTCAAACAGCTTTCCTCAGTTTTGAAACATAGCAATGTGTTTTAACACTGAGGAACCTTCTTCATTACCAATCCAAAGTTGTCAAATATCTGTTTATGTGGCATTATTTGTGCTCTTTCTACATTGTTTAACTTTACTCAGATCAGATTTATAAGTGTTTTTAACAAGTTTCAGATATTTATAAACGAGATATTTAATTTTTCAATTCTGAAGTATAAATTGGTTTTTTCCCCACACAAAATTAATATTTTCTCCTGTGAAATTCGAGGAGAAAGTCTACTTGGCTAGGAGAATTCTGTACTTATTTGTTCACACAGTATGATGCTTAAAAAGTTAAAGTCAAAAAATTGCACTTTAAAAAAAAAAAACAGATCAAAATAGGATAATATTTAGGTATGAGGAGATAAACTATTTAAACAAACAACTAATATTTAAAACAGAAATCAATCAATTCAATATTTTTTTTTATACAACGCAAACTTGTTCAGTATAGTATTATAATTTGTATTAGAACATGGTTTCTAAGTCTTTTAAATACTAATGCCAATAAAAGAACAAAGGAATTTCAATTTTAAATTGCATATAATAATTTAAGAAATTAATTTAAAGATTGATGAAAACACAAATAAAATTTTGATTTAAATTATAATATTATCTACACTTTTTGAATTAAATGTTCCACAAATTTTCTATATAGACACAAAACTGTTGAAAAACCAATGTTGAATCGTTGTTTCCTCTCCAGATCCTGAATATTCCAATTTTGTCATTTTAGGACACAAAAGTTTTACAAATTATAATTCAAACTTTGTGCACAATTAAAAATGTGGGAATGCTTTATGAATGTAACAATTTTATATTACAAAAAGCAATAGATTTGATGAAAAAAAATTGGAAGGACAATGAGAAACATTTAGTAATTTTTTAGATAATATCAAATAACTAGAGTAATTTTCAATTCAGGATGGCTTAAACTACTACAAACTTTTGTTTTATCTATTTAGCATCTAGCAGTGTTATTTATAATCTTTTTTATGAATTCAGTGAAGAAAATATACAGTATCATGTAAGCTAAGGTAGTTCTTTTGTTGGTGTTCATTCACAAAATTAATTTATTACAAAATATATATATATATTTATATTTTAACTTTTTGATAGAACTACTTAGATCCCATATAACATGCGCAAAAAATTAGTTTACCAATAAGTATTCATGCCACTTTTAAGAGTGTTTTCTGAGCATTCTAAGCATTTTATAGCTTTGAAAAATATTTTTAAAGTTAATGCGCTACATCTTAATGATTTTATAAGCATCACATGATGAATGCAATGCAGCCACGATTGTAGCGGTTCTTAAACTCTTTTTAACTATAATTTCAAATGTTTCAAACTAAATTTAAACAACATACATTTCTTATGTTTATAATTTTTATCTACTTTAGATTTGAGAATTTAAATTTCGCTATGCATATTGGATAAGCCTTATTTTTACAATAATAGTCTCCTGATTGCATTTAGGTTGCAAACAAATTTAGATTTAAAGAAGATGGTGCAGCAGATGTGCTCAGAAAATTCTGTTGCCTGAATAATAACTAGCAATAAAAATAAAGTAAAAAGATAATTAAAAAAAAAGTAATAAGTGAAATTACGTACATTAACTCCTTCATCAACTTGTTCTGGACGATAACATATAAATCAACCAATTGTTTTATTACCACTACTTTAAAAGAAGTTAATATTTTTAAAGACTAAGAACTATTAATCCTTTTTCTTACACATTTTAACCAGTGAATATCTTATTATAATTCGTTTTCTAGGTTTTACATAATCCTATTTACATAGCTGCCAATTCTTCCGGTTTTCACGGAAGATTTTATTTTCATATTCAAAGTGCTAGCGAAATTCATGTTATTTCACTAAACTTTTTGAATTATAATAATAATTTTAAATCAGTTTGACCACCACTACATATAAATAATTACAAATATATAAAAGCATATTAGTCTTTACGATAGCGAATTTCAACCTGATAAAAATATAAGTATATTTTTGAGGAAGATAGTTTTTCGGTAATTTTTTTACTACCACTTGGAAAATCCATTCTCGAAAAGAGTGAATGTTGGCAGGTATGTAATTATAACACTCATCACCATAGTAAAATATTTTTTTAATGACTGAATATTATTAAATAAATTGGAAATTTTTTGACAAATACTTTTTTATTTTGATCAAATACTTACTGAAATTTACAAAGTTGTTCAAACTTTCTCCTATCAGAATGACTTGTATTCAGAATCTTTTGAATTATTGGGATGTCAGTAATGAAATTTTGATTATCCACATACAAATCGTAAAGGCTTGTTTTAGTCTGGAATATTTTTTCGGTTGTGCCTGAAAAATTTCATTAGCAGATAAAAATTAATTAATTTTTGTGGAATTATGCAGTAATAAGTTGATTAAAACACCCTAATACACATATCAATGCATATAATTGTTTTGATATTTGATTTAAAAAAATTAAACCGGTTGGAAATTAAAACAATGTTAATTAAAAGTGAGAATTTTTTAGAAGAAAAAAAAGTTAAACAAAAATATTTAAAAAAAAAAAAAAAAACACGATAAAATTATTAAGTAATGGAATTTTCCCCAGTAAACAATTATGCTGAGTAAAAAAATGAAACATTTCATTATAAATGAAATGAATTATATCTAATTATTAACAGTAATAAACTTGAAATGAAAACAATAAAAATCTTTACAAGGTATTAGCTTATGTATAGAAGTAATAGACGTAATTCAAAGAAGTTTTTTTTAAACTTTTCATTATATTATATAATTATATGCAGTGACTGCAACAATTGAAAGAAGATAATTATTATTGCTTATTTACTTAGATTTAATGCAATCATTAGAAAATTTTAAGGCTGACTAATCTGTAATGATTCTTTTTTACAGTAACAGAATTTATTTTGAATAGTCTTGGAGAAAATTTTTTTTGGTAGTATAGTGATATTTTAATAGATAATTAAGCACTTAATATTCCACAAGTAAAACTTTTTCCAAACCAAAAATAAGCTTTAATATGTTTAATTAAGTAAAAAATAACAATCTAATCAATAAAAGTATATGAAAAATTAGTTTGAATTTAATCAATGAAAAATAAGTTTGCATATACTTGATTAAATAAAAAGTTTACTGCAAGAAAAAAATTGCTAAAAATAACAAATCATTAACAAATTGAAAAGCAATGAACCAAACAATAAGAAAAAGCATAGAAATTGGATTCTTCACAGGTAGGTACAATTTGTAGTACAATAATTAAAGTCACTCCAGAATTTTATAAGGCATAATCTACAGCAATATTTATTACTACTGTTGGCAGAAAGCCAAAAACTTAATAAAAGATTGGTTTATCTAACTATAAAATAAAAAAAAATGCTCTAATGTTCTTCAACACAACTTCATGTTCTAATTTTATGATAATAAAATAATTTAAGTTCTCTAAAAATTACTTACATGCAACATAAACTTTTTCAGATCCTAAATTATCCATATCTGCGATATTGACATAAAAGAATGGTTGTGCAGACCATGCACCTATTTCAGACAGACGGTGACCAGTGAGACAAATTGTGCAATACACTAAAATCAGTAAAAGAATAAAAAGTGGTAAATTTGTAGAAAACATACACACATATAACATTACATAGGAGAAATAAGTCAAATTAAATGAAGGCATGGCATATAAAGATATAGGTATTAGTTTTAATATTCAGGATATTTGTTTGTTTGAACAATTTGAGTAAAAATAAATCATACGGTAAAAAAAAAAATTAGCAACTTGGGAAAAACTGAACAATCAGTATAAATATTTTAAAAAAGCTGGCATCATAATTCTTTTAAAATTAATATATATGCCATTGATTTTAAATTCATCAATGATATAGAATATTCTTTATAAATTCTCAATTTTCTTTACATATTTTTTAATTTATTAAATTTTATTATTATTTTTCTAAAAAATTAAATCTTTTGGTGAAAAGAATAACCAAGCGTTCTTTAGTAAACAATTCATAGTTGACTTCTTATTTAAGGACTTTAAAGGAAATGTAAAAACATTATTCTTAAACATAGAGTACACATAAAATAGAATTTGTGTAAAATTAACATTTGAAAAATATTTCCTTCAAGACAATACAGATAGTTGTTGTTAAGATATTTTTTAATACAGTTTAGGCTTTTAAGAATGCATTTTATCATAATAGTATCTTTCTTTCATCACATAAATTACACGTATTAATTCAAAAATAGAGTTATAACACATAAAATAAAATCATGTCTTTTTTAAAAAAATAAAGAAAAAAAATGTTGATTCCTTCAATTGTCCCGATTATTTGGTAAAAACTAAACAATTTAATTTGCACAAAACACATGAAAGTTTGCAAAACAAAAATTTTATATATTAAAACAATTTTATCCTTAAACAGAAACATTGTTGTTATCAAATAGAAATTTCTGTGTAAATGAAAGAAACGAAAAAAATAAAAAATATTGTTAAATAGATATCATCTTCAAACTCAAAGAGATGAGTTTAATAAGGATATTGCTAGATAGTACTATTATTATAAAGGGTCAATATCAAACTGAAATATATATATATCTTGAAATAAAGAAGGGTATGTGAAGCATATAAAAAAATTACAACACTGTCACAGTGCTAAAATAATATCATATAAAATAGAATTGTCTGATAAAGGGAAACAAAATATTGTTCTAGAGTGAAATAGAATAGATGATGTATGATGTTAGAATAAAACAGAAAATGAAAAAGAGAACACAGAATGAAAGAAATAAACAGAGATGCAGAATGACTAGCAAGTTACAGCAAGGAAAAAATATTAATTAATAGAACTAGATCAACCAAGATAGTCATCTACAGTTAGAAGATAAAAGAAAAATCATCAAAGTACTCCATTATAATCAATATTTGCTTGTAATTCGATAATATATAGAAATTCCTCTATTATTTTGAGTTTCAAAACTGAATAAGGTGCTTCATTATAGTAAAGATACAATAGTATGTCTGTTTTACAAAACATTATTAACACATTTTTACATTGATTTAATTTCAGAAAATATTTACAAAAGACTTGAAATATTTTAAACCTAAACTGAAAAAAAGTAAGATGCTCTAAACCTTGTTAGATTAGATATCACATAAGACATTTAATTTTAATGAGTAAATTGTAAGAATGTTGCATAGTGAATGCAATAATGGTGCAGCAATCAATTTAAACAAAACATAAACTGTAAAGATTTTGAAAACATACACAAAACTTTAAGCTAACAAGTAAGGAAAATCAGTTAAGATTAATCAAAGTTAACAACAAAATCATTACATTTCAAATAATAATAATAAATAAATAAATATTTTTACCCCGATAACACACTACTCCAATAGGAGGTGGTGAAAAAAATATTATGCGCTTCTTTAATAATGCCATTTTCCAGAGGGCAAATATTCTTTCACCAAAAAAATTCAAAAACTGAGAAAAACAGCCAGCAGGGTGAGTGATCTAAAATTATAAGAATAGAAATGTAAACATTTACAAACATGAAATGTTTATGGCATGTAATTTCCTACCATTATAAAATACTTTACAAACTTTCACATAAAATTGGAAAAATGCAATTTAATGATGCTATTAACTTAGTATTTACATTATTTATAGAATAAATTATAAAGAAATATGAAAACAAGAAACGAAGATTTACTGCAAGAATTCAAAATTATTTAATATTGTCTCTATTCAAAGGAAAAATTAAATTTTTTGAATCCACATTTCAAGCTAGATTCATTTAACAGCAAAAATAAAATCTGGGCTTATATTTACACGTATATATATATCAAACTAATTCTTCATATTATACCTTTAGCTAGAAAAATATTCTTTATTTTAATATTAATTAGAAATATGTATCCACTAGCAACTTTTGAGTATAATTTATAATAAACATCAAACATAAATGATACTTAATGATAAATACCAACTATCCAGCTGTAATACTCATTTTATTCGTAACTCTTCTGAGATGACATATATATAATATATAAATGGTTTCTCTTTTAAAAACATTCTTTACTTCACTTTGCATTTGTAAACAATCATATCAAGTGCTCATAAGCAACAATAATTGATCTATTGCCACTTCAATTCGCTAAGTTTAAAAAATTGAAGGTAATAACTATGCTCATGAACTATAAAGTATATTACTCCTTAATATCTACAGAAAAGTGTTATGTGTACAAAAATGTTGCAGTATATATTTTTAACTAGAATCGATAAAATAATATTCTGTGTAAAGTTGTACATTTATGAAAAAGTAATAAATGTAAATATATGATTTAAATATAATACGATTTAAATAAATAAAGCTTATTAAAGAAAAATTACAAGATTGAGTAGATTGTGACTGTCCATAAAATACATGAAATTACTCTAAAAACGTGCACTGAAATCTTTAATGAATGAACTTGAATGTGCAGCATGTAGAATTTGAAATTTTTAAATTATATCAAACCAACTAAATAGAATAAAAAAATTTAAAATTGCCTTCATGTGATTATCACCTTGCATTACACATGGCAGATTATAAAATTTTCACATTAATTTTTAGTTTTCAGTGTTTTCACTACAGCGCAAGAATCTAGCATATTTTTTTCTTTTGCGCAGTGGTTGAAAATACGAAATATGTCATTACGTTTGGACTACTAAAGAATATTTATGGTAACCCGTGCAGAGGCCTACTCTTTTCTAGGAGGTGTTGCCCGAACCCCTTTCAGAACACATTTCTATGCAACCACGAGTTCACCGTAGATAAGGTTTCTTCATGTAAGACGTTTACATTTTTTGTGCATGAATGTAAGATGGACAAATACCTTGTTAAGGCGACATCTTCTACTCCATAACGGACAAATGAAACAAATGTCGGTAGAAACGGTCAAAACGAAACAAATACGGATATTTTTTAGTCAAATAAATATAATAGCTGATAAAAAAGTAGATATAGAACATTTTCCATATGATGATGAAGCAAAAATATTCAATTAGAAGATGTGAAAAATGTATTACAATTAAAGAAAAAATTTTTTTTCCAAGTCTATTCGTGTTTTTTTAATTTTTAGAAATCTCACTTAACTTTTTGAAATCTCACCCTGTTTTTGAGAAAGGGTGAGAAATTCTCTCCCATTTTTTTTTCTGAAAGAATACACTGGTTTTCTAAATAATTTTATAGCATTTTAAATTGATAAAATATATTAAAAGACAATCCATTCAGTTTAATTCAAATGAATTGGAAGTATGTGTAAAATAAGCTAATATTAAAATTAACTACAAAAATTATAAAAAAAAAACTGCTTTCATTCCGAAATTTAAAAATTCGTTACAAAATATAACTAATTATACCTATTACCTATCCATTTTTTCGCTGTAAAATTCACAAAATTCAAGAGTAAATCTCAACAAAATGTGTTAAAACAGTTGGCAAGAGCAATAGAAATGCAACTAATATGATGATGCAACATAACTTTAGTAAGAGAACAATACATAGCAAAAAAAAAAAAAAATTATAATGAACATAGCAGCCTCAGTAAGGCAATGAGTTTTTGAATATGTTCTTACTTTCATTAAAGGCACAAGATTATTTAATCTAGTTGAATAAATATCAGAATAATCTTGGAATGCATTAAAGGTTGGAAAAGATCCTTTGTGACTCTCATAGTAGATTTCCATTTCCTCATAAGAACCAGGGTTTTCTAGTAGCTGCCTGCATAAATATGTAAGATTAATTTAAAACAATGTATAGATTATTTTAAAATTATTAATAAAGCTAGTGTAAATTAAAATTATTAAATAATATATTTTAAAATACAGAAATAGCTCACCGCACTTGTTTTCTGAGAAAATTCATATGATGATGTAAAGAAGTGTACGTAACTGCTAACACACCAACTGATTTCATTCTAGCTCCTCTTTCACATTTATTGTCTACGGGCATATTTTCAAAGCAAGCTAAGCCATACAGCTGACCTCTTTTGAAATATCTGCAAAAAATATAAATAAAAAGTTTGAAATTAGGATGATTTCTAAAAACTTAAATTAAAAAAGTTATGCAAAATTCAAAGTCTATTTTACTTAATATCAAAATTAAATATCTAAGAAATCTGAAGCATAAAACAAAATTGATTATTCTAAAGATTTAAAAAAATAAAAGAAATTAGTTAAATATATGGATTCCTCTTTTCTATTTGAATATGTAAAATCTGAAATACTAGATATATTTGAATTAATAATAACTCCACAAGACACAAAAACAACTTTATTTCCTATATGGAAATTGTGTTTTTAAGAAAATTTTTTCTCTTCCTGGGCAATTTAAAAACATGGCTTATATTACCCCAAACTTTTCATTCCTATTTCCATTTTTAATCGATTCATCTGTTCTGCAAATCATTTTTACTTTATATATACAATTTTGATAAGGTTTCTTTTCAATATAATCATCAAATACAAATTGTCTAAAAAATTATTGCAGCAAGAATTAGTTAGTATGAAAAAAAAACTTAATTAATGCTTAAATAAGAGGGAGCTTAAAAATTTGGCACTTAAAAAACACACTGATGTGTAATTAATAATAGCTATTTCCAAACTTCCACTTTATTTATTGATTCTTTTTCACCCACAACATTGAAAAAAAAATTAGTTCTAATAGCATATAAGCAATTCAAATTAGTTTATGAAGAACTTCTCCTGTGTTCTGAATTATAACTCTATAATTTAAATATAATTGTATGCAACTCCATGCATACAATTATATTTAATTTTAGCAAATTTGCCTACATAGCTGACCACAGAATAAATTATAGTAAAGTCTTTTTTATCAATAAAAAGGAAATTTTTTTACCATCATAAGAGCAAACTAAATTTATATTTATTAAATATGAATTGGCAAGAAAAGGAACAAACTTAGGAGCAAATAGCTAGTTAAAATGTGAAATAGAGACTGATTTAGTTCTAATACAAAGAGAAAAACCTAACAGTTACTTCATTTGCCATAACTTTATTAATAAATGTAAAACATACATTTATTGAATTGCAATAGATTTTTATGTTGTAATCATGCTTATTATACAGGGCTGAAGTGGCCTTATTTTCTTCAGAACATTACCACTATGAAATATTTGTATGCTGACCATTTCTCCTGAGTCTGTTCCAAAGGTGTTGATATATAGCTATTTTTTTCTAAAAGTTATTTATAACTGAAGTCCATGAAATTGAATACTGCTAGGAAAATCAATCAAATTTCTAGGGCGAGCCAGTTCAATCTTGGCTAATATCATCAAGTCAATCTCCTTCGATCAGTCCTGTTTCTCCCAAAACTGGCTTAAAGAGAATTTTTCCTAATTCTAAATTCAGTTCAGGTCTGATAAATAGGTTGTAATCTGTTACATTTAAATTGAAATCTCACAAAGAAAATTTCTGTCACAGGAATTTTTTTCTTATTTTAATCTATGTAAAAATTTCAAATTTTGGGGAAGTTTTTGAAGAAAAATTTGAATTATCTGCCTATGTACAGATGTGAGCATATACATGGAAATATATAATATACAAGTTATAATGATTTATTCTATTTAATAGATGCTAATAAAAATAAAAGAAAACCTACATAAAATCAGTTTGAACTCTATGTGATCCACTTGCCATTGCACGGAATTCAATGCCATCAACATTGCAGTCACAAGGTAAATACCATTCAATGATGTTGCCTTAGTAAAAAAATAACAAAAAATAAACATAAATAAGAATTAAAACAAATAAAATACAATAAGCATATTTTCAAAGAAAGAATAATTTTTTATACACTCAATTAATAATTAATTAGGTTTAGCTATTCATTGTGGTAAATAGTCATACCTCGAGATGGATCTTTTTTTTTAAATGTTAACTAAGCAATTTAAGCTCATTCTCCACATATATGTTGGGCAAGTTGGATATTTTTGGGTATGATAGTGACTCTCTTGGCATGAATAGCCAAAGGAAGTCTTTGAAAAGACCAACCAAGTAAGCTTCACTAGCCTCATGAAGAGCCATGATAGCAGAGTTCTTAAAAGGCAAGTCGGTTGGTAAATCTATCTCTGATCTGTACAGAACATTATTAGCCTAAATCAGTCATATTGATCTGTCCAGAAACACTGTCTTTCAAGAAATGGAATTTTGATCATTTACAGTATTAATGAAGAAAAAAATCATGAGCTTCTGTTAAAATTTTTGATTTTGTAAATTCCTATATAAACCAAAGGAGCTTCATGTCCAAGTACTTCATATTTTTAACATGTATTTATGTTTGTACAAAATGAATATTGTTCTTGTATAAAGAGTTTTATTCTTGTAATTTAAAGATACACTATTTTTAATGTAGACTCTCCTAATTTTAATTATTATTTATTTATTATTATTTAGAAACTCGGACTTACTAGATAAGAGTGCAGAGGATATTAAACATAAATATCTAATTATAAAGACATAGATTACAAACACTAAGAAGGTTGGCATCATGAAATTTTTGACATTCTCTTGTAATTTTCAGATTATTTTCCACAAGCATTATACATGACGGCTACTATGTTCCATAGGAACAAAATAATAACTACTACATGAATTAATATTTGACTAATTTATGCAATACCATCAAAACTTTTCAAAAGTAAAAATAATCATTAATATTTGTAATCTGAAACTAAAGAATAACATTTTTACTTTAAGCTTTTTTTGTAATATGATTTTTTCGTAACACCTTTAGCACTTGTTTTCATACTCATCTTTGGTTACAAAATCACTTTATGCCTCTTTGTTTCTAAAAATGTTCTTTTAAAAGCAGGGCCATCTTAATAGCATGAAGGGCCCTCGGGCACAGAAATGTTTTAGGCCCTTATAACAGGTCATACTGCTTAAAATCGAACTAACAAAAACTTCACATACACAAAATAAAGCATTTTTAACATATGCAATAATTTGAATAAATTTAAATACATTTTGATTGCTCAAGAAACTGAATCCACATAAAAACTTCATTGAAACGTAGAAAAATAGATTTCGGTTGTCTTTTTTAGTTTCCCTGGTGATAAATTATTAAAATTATTGTTTTTTGCATGATAATCAATCACTATTTGTAGAAAGAAAAACAGAATGCACACTTTATACCATAGAATATATTTATTTTTAAAAATATATCCGGCAATTTTGTTTATTTTTAGTTTTTTTTAAATACAATTTATAAAAAGTAAGATTCTCAAAGGCCCCCTTAGTGCTTAGGGGCCCTTGGGCACTGCCCGGGTGTGCCCATGCGTAAAGACGGTACTGTTTAAAAGTCTCAAAAGGCTTTATATTTTCTGAACCTCCTAGAGTAATTCTGATCAAAAAGAATTCTTTTTGTCTTTTTAATTAATAATATTTCTTACCAATTAACTTAGTCTAGCTTTAATATATATATATTTTACAAAGATGAAGTTTTAAAAGATATTTATCGAAATTGGTATAAAGATTTAAAAACATTATACAAAAAATTCCTAAGTTTCTTATTATATTGACATCTTTTAACTTTACAGAAATATGATTTAACCACAAAGTAAGGTACATAATGCGGTTTATTTTTGTGAAGCCAAACAAATCAAAGTTAGCGAATGAAATAATTAAATTATTTCATTTATGCATTGTAGTGATAAACAGAGTTTGAAATTATAAAAACCACATTTCTTGTGAGTGCTTTACAGTTTGTTCATTTTATGCTGTACACCTCTTAGAGGAAAAGAAAATTGTATGGCTGAAAGTCTTATTTCTTTAACAATATTAGAAATGGAAAATCCTAAAATATGAAAGGTATGATCAAAAAATAATTAATATTTTATTAATGTAGTACATATGACTCCCAAAAGTTTAAATAAATACAAACAAATAAGAGGGCGATAGTATTTAATTAAAGAATGGTACTTAAAATATTTTAATATTGCAATAATTTGGTTCTTCTGGACTTGATTTTAAACATTAAATTTATCCTGTTCTTATCACTTTCTTAAGTTAAATATTATGTTCAAAACAGAGGTCAATTATCAGTCGACAATAAACAAATTATTAAAATGTCCTTTTATAGAAAACATATTTTACACAACGTCTAAGATTTCATTAAAACAGATATTTCTGAACATTTTGCTAGATTAAAGAAAATTTTCAAAACTTAAATTTATCTAAAATACACGATAAGACGAAAATTTTACTACCAGCACGCGTATCAAATGCCACTGAAAAAATACAGACGATATCAGATAGTTGTCCATTATATTCAACAACTCCTTCGCTAACCGGCGCCATGTAATCACCGTCTTCCACAATATTCAATACATTAGATATACCATATTTAGTAGAATCAGCAGTTAAAACTGCTGTTAAAGTGGCATCCTCGTTTTCTAATGACTTAATAGTAAATTTATTGCATGAATCAGTACTACTAATACTCCCTTTTCTTTCCAGGAGTGGAGTTCGGTCATTAACTATTTCTGAATCAGCCATAGCATATAATTGAGAAATTTATTACTGAACACGACTTATTTTAATCATGTTTTTTGACAATGTCAAGGGTATTTTTGTTTTGATCAATCTTAATAACTTTTAAATATAAATAAAATATGTAAACAAACAGATTGCAACATATGACATGAGTCACAGTGACGTAATAATTTAGAAACTCGCCAAATCAATTTTTGCTACAGTTTCGCCAGTTTTGGCGAATTCACCCTTTTGTTCTTCGGTGCTATAGTTTGTTTTGATTTGGTTGGAGTGTTTTGATGTATTAGAAAATTTTCCTGTCCAAGTATTCCATGAATGAAATAGTCAATGACGTTATGTAATGTAAATAAAATTATAAAGAATTAAATATACTCTAATTTTTTTTAATTATAAATTATCTTCTTTTATGAAGTTTTTGCTGTTAAATGAAAACATGGAATATAGGGGATTTGCTGTCGCTTGCGATATATTAATTCCTTTTACAACATTTATTTATTTAGAAATATTCATATTTCAACGAAAGCATGTGATATTTAAAATACTGTAGATACACAAAGATAATTCATTATCTAGTAGTTCATGTTTGCAAAGTGACTAAATTGTTTTGACGAACAATCCTAATATGTCATGTATGTCTTTATTGGGTTAGAAAAGTTGTTATACATATTTAACACAATTTTCAATTGCACAATGTCACTTACATAATTTAGATATTCTTTTTATGGCATTCTAGTCAAAATACTGAGAAAATTAAGTTTTCAGACGTATTTTAGTTCCATAGTTATATTTAAAGTAAAACTGTTTTAGCAATGTATGTTTTCACTTTATGTGATATAGTTTTTTTGAAGAGGATTTTAAACTAAAAATATATTAGACTGTCAAATTAAGTTCTCACCTCATAATCTGTCTTGATCATAATAAAGCTGAATAAATTTTCAGATGTGTTTTTTCTAATTATAAATGTTGTAGGTGGTGCCATCAGAAAGTTCAATGACTGTTGAGGAAGTTGAAAAAATTCTTAACTCTTCAAAATTTCCATGAAATTCTAATTAGGACATGTTTAGCACGTTTTCTTTCTCATTAGTTTTATTCCTTTACATTGCAAATTATAGGTAATTAAAGCAAAATTAAGAATAGAAAAATACGAGGAACGCTTTTTTCATTATTTTTTTAAAGAAAACAGCTATAATAAATTAATAAGTTTAACAAAAAATAAATATTTTAGGCAAATATTGGTGCAGAATAATAAAAATAATAATAAAATAAACCAATAATCATAGTCTATTTTTTTCATTAATTTAAAAGTAAACAATTGTATAAGTTTTGCATTAAAATGATTCGTTTTTGATGATTATTAAAATGATTTGTTTGTTAAGAGTAGGGTTGGCAAGTTTTTGACACATGACGGTTTTTACCGGTTTATACCATGGTTTTTACCGTCGTGTCAAAAAACCCTCTGTCAAAAACCCATAGTTTTGGTAAAACTGTATTTCTATTTGAGTTTAACTTCTTATAATTTAAAATTAATTTATTTTTGGGCAATAAAATTAGAAAAAAGGTTGTTAAAAGATATTTAAGAACAGATTCTTGCATTTTCCCAACATGATTATATCAAAACATACTATTTGAAGTAAAATATTAGGATACTAAACAAAATTTTCAACATTTCCAAGCATCATTTTGTTTGGCATATTACATTACTGAAGAATGTCAAGTCATTCTTGACTTAGAGTTTGTTAGTAGTTTCAAGTTTTGTTTAGCTTATTTCTAATATTTAAGAAATGCCAAATTTTAAATTCTTTTTAGTTCTTGAATTTATTAATAGTTCAAAGTTGCTTGTTTATTTCTAACAATTAAGAAATGCAAAATTTTGAATCCTTTGCAAATCAAGCTATAATGATAAAAGCAAGTATCACTATTTTCAATAAGTATATTACAATATTTCTGCATGAATGTATATCCTTCTCTAAGAATGCATGTATATAGTTGCAAAATCAATAGCAATCATTTACAACATTCATTTATAAAGGCAATTATGTGAAAATAATATATTGTCCGCTATATGCCATAATTTAAAGAAAACAGTTGGTTTTTGACAGTTTTTACCGGTAAAAGCACGGTTTTTACCACTGTCATAACTTGTCATATAATGTCATGTTATTTTCATTTTTTTAGATCTATTAAAATTTCTTATTTTTTTAATGGAAATATGAAATTGTGTTTATAGCCAAAAAATATTTTAAATAAAGGACTAAATTTACTAAATCTGAATTATATTGTATGCCATAGCTTATCAAGTAGTGATTGGCAGTACAGTGAAACAACTAGGAAAGACCGCCTCAATATAGCGACCACCTCTATTTACGACCACTACTTATTTTTTCCGTAGACTTTGTGTTGAGGAAAACCTCAAGGAGAGATCATTAATACCTCTCTAAGCAACCGGGCAAACATCTGCACCAAATGTGGAAAAAGTCAAATAAGGAAATATGAAAAAATATAAGAACAAAAAATTTAACAAAACAAATAAGTAGATTAAAATGTATTCAAAATATTTGTGTGAGGCTCTTATTCAGATAGCACTAAAGATGATGCTTTCAATGATTTACTCCTAGAGTTGAAAGTTAAATTTGTGTGAGGCTCTTATTCAGAGAGCACTAAAGATGATGCTATCAATGATTTACTCCTAGAGTTGAAAGTTAAATTTGTGTGAGGCTCTTATTCAGAGAGCACTAAAGATTATGCTATCAATGATTTACTCCTAGAGTTGAAAGTTAAATTAGAAAAAAAAGTTATTTTAGAAAAATCAAACACACCTGTTCTCATCTTTTAAAGCTGACTAATTTTTATGATATAAAATTAAATGTAAAAACAATTATTTATTTAAAATAGCAGAATTGGCAACACGGCGACATTGTCGTAGAGCTTAGCGTTTTTGCAGAAAGATTTTTCATTTGGGAAGGGAAACTTTTTTTTCTTCTGAAATTTTTCTTTAGGATGTTCTTTCTTGCGCATCAAAGAGGAAAGAAACAATCATGATTTTTCTATTCTCATTTGAGATTTTTGAAAAAAATCCGTAATGACTGGCTTTAGCTAGAATTTTGAATTAATAATGTAAAATAAAAAGTTCAAAATCGCAGAAGTTTAAAAAATAGTTCTCTTTAGAAATGGCGTTCTTAATTTTTTTTCCTTTTCTTTAAAGAGCACCATGTTTTACATTTTAATAAAATATGACTGAGTGATTGTTTTATTACAAATTCAGTTTTCTAGTAAACGAACTAATCAATCATTACGGTACATTTGTCATTTGAAAAAAAAATTTAGTTGAAATAAAATTGATTTAATGTTTTTAATATGATGTTTCGTACATGAAACATTTAAATCGGGCATTTGAGTCTTTATCGCTCACAACTCGCAACGATTCCACCACAAATTTATGTAATGTTATGATAATTTTTTTTTGGCAGTTATTGTATGAATTTTCTCTTGGTTTTTTAAAATCCCAATGTCTTTCATTGCTCAGTTATTACTATAGATATTTTCGTGATTTTTTAAGAAAAGTGAAAAGAACAATATTATTAAAACACACGAAATTTAAACCATACATCTGTCAGTCTCTGTTACACTGGGTTGGCTCCCTAGAGGTTTCACTGTATGAAGATATGAAGGAAATATAGTATGTATAACACAACCGAATTTAAATTTTGTTAATTTGGGGGAGGATTTATTGAAGTTTATGTGCTAAATATTTTGAATTAACACATTACACAAGTTAGTGTAAAGCCATACTCAGAAGGGGTTGAAGGCTGGAACAATTGTTTCAAAGGCCAGAACGCTAAGGAAGTGGACAAAATTCTTTACAGAACTTTTGTATTTTAATTAATTTTTTAAAGGAAAATTACAGAAAATTCCTTTAAGTGTGCATACAAAAAAATATAAAATCAACGCTTTGTAAAAATACGACTTTTGAGGAAGGGGCTCCCAATAAATTTCATTGTGGAGCCTATTAAACCTGTGTCCTGCTTTGAGTGTAAGTGGAGAAATTAAGAATTGAAATAATATTATAATCTTAATTTTAAAAAATCGACGACTTAATAAAACTAAAATTGAAATACTTATTTTGTATTTAATTTGTTATTTATTTTGATTCAAAATATTGTTCATTTAAAAAAGAATTGTTATTACAGGTAAGTTAATGAAGTTTTTTGAAGAATGAATAAGACTGGTGTAGCTTTCGCGATATTGACTTCCAAAATCTCTGAAGGAGATGTGTATTCCCTAAGAAATTGCTTAGCAAATAAGCATTGTTCTTCTAATGATTGTGATGAGGTAAAAACTTTTTTTCTAATTATTTTAATTTTTTTAACAGTATTGTATCATAATTGCTTTATTTGCATTATAAGTACATATATCTTTATAATTAAAAATGTTTTCATTTTACTAAATTTTAAATTAATATTCCTGATTATATATGTCTCAAAATTTCTTTGAATTGATTAAAAATTTTAGTACCAGCTATATAGTTTACATAGATAGATCTTCGTTTAACTTTTTATCAATTATGTGTAAACTTTTTGTGTGCTCTGCATACTACTTATTTTAAAACATCTTTTAATTTTTAAATTCACACTTATTGGAAGGGAGGTTGGTGTGTAGAATCTTTGCCTACACGAGTTGATAATAATCAAAAAATATAATACAATCAAATTTTAAATTTTTTTTTTATGGCATAATTTATATTTTTATCATTAAAAAAGTTTTCCTTGTGTTATTGCAAATTACGGTTCTTCAAAATTTCTCCTTTTTCTGTACCACCTTATGTTTTGTATTTTATTTCGTCAACCTCAGTGTAGAATTATGTGTATTTTAAAAATATGGAACAGTCTTATTATTCACTATTATTTGTATTTTTCACGGAAATGTTACAACTTATCTTTATTTAGGGACAGTGTTAAGCTAAACATGCTTATAAATTTAAACAACTTTAGCTGGTTTGGCTTGTAAGTTCATTCTGCTAGAATTTTCTGCAGGTGCAAAAAAGATTACAGTTTTTAGATTTTTATCAAATTTCCTTAAAAAACCTTTATATATGTTGCATATGCCATGCAGTGCCATCTGTAATAAAAGTAAAGCAGACTCTCCACACACACTCACTCATGAGATGGCAAAGAGGAGAGAGCTCTGAAAGATGTTCTAACTATAATTGTTTTGTGTTGTCTTTTAGTGTTTCCTCAATAAAAGCTTTAATTATAACTCTTCTTGATTACTTTGAAGCTAATCCTCGACACTCCCCGTCTGTAACATATATATTTAAAAAGTACTTTTCAATATCTAAAAAGTCAGAACACTTTTTTTGTGTGTGGATATTTTTACTATAAAATTAATATTTTTATAATGCAAGTTTTTATACACAATAGCCTGTAATAATAACATTTTACTGAGAGACAAGAAAGATGATATTGTTTGGATAAGAAGCTGGAAATGTGCTATTTTATTAATTCAAGGATTAGTAGAGTGCAGCAACTTCTTAAAATAATCTTGAACATTTTCGGGTTATCAATATTCTCTTGGGATTAACAGTTTCCTTTTCAAGTAAATAAATCAATCTTGTTGCCTACTTTGGCTTGTGTTGGGGTTTGATTCTTTATGATAAAGACTGAATGTTTTATTTTATTTTATAACCGTCGTTGAACAGCAGACTCAATTTTGGGTTTATGACTACTAATGTTCAACTCCGTAGCCTTGTAATTTTGAACCCAATCCAGAAGAAAAGGGAATTCTTGGATCAAGTATTGGGAGAAAAATGCATTTGTGGAAGACTTATTGATGGAACTAACCCGCATTTGTGTTACATGGAAAGGAAAACCACAAAAGCCTTCCACGGTTAACCTGAGGGCAAGGGGACTTTAATCCATGATCCCTCGACCATTGAGGATAGTTTTACGCGAGCACTGTGGTCGCTGCGAACCAGGTGCGGTATTCATACCCACCAATGCCATCGCTGGGTTTCGAATCTGATTCACCTCATCGGAAAGCAAATGCTCTATCTCTTGAGACTCCACCGCTCAAGACTGAATGTTTTTTTTTTATAACCGTTGTTGAACAGCCGACCCAATTTTTTGTTTTGGGTTTAGGACTACTACTGTTCAACTCCGTAGCCTTGTAATTTTGAACCCAATCCAGAAGACTAGAGAACTCCTGGATCAAGTATTGGGAGAAATTTGCTTTCTTGGAGGATTTTTTGATGGAACTAACCAGCATTTGCATTACATGGAGAGGAAGACCATGAGAACCTCCCACGGTTAGCCTGACGGCAAGGGGACTCTAATCCATGATCCGTCTACCACTTAGGATATTTCACGTCAGCACTGTGGTTGGTGCAAGCCGGATGTGGATTCGTATCGACAAGCCATTACTGGGATTCGAACCCAGTTCACCTATGTGTAAGGCGAACTCTCTATCCCCTGAGCCATCAGGCTCAAGACTGAATGTTTTACCAGATTGCACTTTTTCCTCGTATACTAGTGGTTCAGAATCCACTTTAATCTTCTTGGTAGTTTTAAAGCAGAAAAAATCAATGCATAGTTGGGGTTGTGGTGCAAAAGTTTGCTGATTAGCCCTGGTGATCTGCCCTCCAAACTAAATTGTGGTAGTGAAGTTCTATCATGTGCCACTATTGCCTTCATATCATCGTTAAAGATGAATCATAGATGTCTGTAACCCTTTAGTATTTATAGTTCTATACTTGCATGTACAGTATTATATTACAATTAGTATATACAGGGTGATTCTAAAAAGATGAGCAAAATTTTAGGAAGTGATAGTACACACCCAGGCAAACAATTTTTATCAAAGAATGCATGGTCGAAAACAAAACGCAAAGGTGCTGGCGCATTTGGAAAGTTGTTTGATGCAAACGTGAAAGCTCCATTCCTGTTGCGAGTTACTGCTCTGCGTTACTTGTCACCATGGCTTTTGGCCGCTGCATGGAAAATTCGTGATATGCCTGGTGTGTTTCAGAATGTTCACCCATCTTTTCTTCGCTGTTGTACTGCGTGCATAGCCGCTGCCGGCTACTGTTTTGAACACTTATTGTAATCACATGCCATTAAAATTGCTTTTATAATATAACTTCATCGTTCTTTGTGTGTTTTTGCCTCATATAAGAACATAAACTTTGACGCCCTCTAGCGGTTTTGCTTTTTGTTTTCAACCATACATTCTGCAATAAAAATTGTTTGCTTGAGTGTGTACTATCACTTCCTAAAATTTTGCCCATCCTTTTAGAATCACCCTGTATATATATATATATATATATATATATATATATATATATATATATATATATATATATATATATATATATATATATAATTAATATTAATATATAATAATTCAAATTAATGGAATACCACAAGGATCTAATTATTCATCTCTCTTAGCTAACTTATTTTTACATTATTATGAAAAAAATTATACTCTTAGTATTAAATTTGCTTTTAGATATATTAATGACTTAATTATCTTTAATTTCCAAGATTTTACTATTTTATTGAGTGATATATACCCTGAGGAATTAATCTTACTTCGTAATCATGATGATAATATTAATTTAAATTTTTTGGATTTGGGTATTATAAAAATTGAAAATATCTGCTTTGTTGATTTATACGATAAAAGAAATGATTTTAATTTTAATATTAATAAACTAATTACTTGGAATTCTAATATTTCTAGGAGCATCTATTTAAATACCACTTTTAATGAAATGGACAGAATTAAAAGAATATGTAGTAATATTTATTTATGCAAAAAACAAATCAATGAACTCTTTCAAAATTTGATAAAAAACAATGGATACCCAACTAATGTAATAAAATTTTATATAAAATCATTGAATTAATCGTATATTTTTTTGGATATATTTACTAAACATTTTTTTGTTAATTTTTATAATTTTCCCATATGCAAATCCATTTCGGGTAAATCCATTGCCAAAATTATTTACTAAATAATTTCTTTGTCAATTTGTATAATTTTTCCATGTGCAAATCCATTTCAGGCAAATCCGTGGTTAAAATTATTTACTAAAAATTCCTTTACTAAATAATTTCCTTTGTTAATCTATACAATTTTTCAATGTGCAAATCCACTTCGGGCAAATCCGTGGGTAAAATTATTTGCTAAAAATTTCTTTATTAATTTATACAATTTTTCCATGTGCAAATCCATTTCGGGCAAATCCGTGGCTAAAATTATCTACTAAAATTTTTTTCTTTGTTAATTTTTCCATGTGCAAATCCATTTCGGGCAAATCCGTGTTAAAATTATCTATTAAAATTTTTTTCTTTGATAATTTATAGAACTTTTCCATGCGCTAATCCATTTTGTGCAAATCCATGGCTAAAATTATTTGCGAAACAGGCAATTTATGTTTCTCTCTTCTATTTTATATTTTTTCTTAAATAAACAGCTATTTTCTAAAACTATTTATTGTCAATTTTTTAAATTATCCAGTATAATATTACCTTGTGCACATCCATTTCGGGCCCATCCTTGGTAACTAACAAATCAATGCACAGAATAACAAATCACTTCAGCAGTGCAGTAAGAACGACACTTAAAAACCCCCTTGTTACACTCAATTTGCGCTTTTGTTTTCATATTTTGTAATCTGGCAATCTTTCTGCGAAAACATTTTTAAATCATTCTTGAAAAATTTCCGTCCATGTAAGTTGATCTGATTTCGCTACTCGCTTTATAGTCCATTTTTACTGTTTTTTCTTTTATTTTATTTTCTGTTTTTACATGTTATTTTTACTTTTTGTGTTCTATTTTATTTGTTGTAATTTTTATAAAAAAATTTTTTTGAGTGCTCCTCACACTATTGTATTAATATATTTTGCTTTGGCTTTATTGATACAATATCAGAAAGCACTCTTTTACGGATATAATTGTGTGGGCTGATGAAAAGATTTTATTTTCCCCCCCCGGTTTTTTAAATAAAATTTCATCCCTTTTTTTTTAAACTGTTTGTTATCTTTTTACTTATTATTTCCCCCTTTTTTCATATATCTTTAATTTCTCTTTGTTTTATTCTTTATTTTGAATTTGTTTATATATATATATATATATATATATATATATATATATATATATATATATATATATATATTGCTAAATGATGAAATCAATCCCAAGACAGTAGGATATAAAATATATATCATGTTTTGTTATTATGTAGAATGGCCAGACTCTTTTGATGATAGCTGCACAACATGGACAGATTGCAATTGTTAATGAATTATTAGCTCATGGAGCTGATGTCAATGCAGAAGATGCGGTAAGTAAATAATTTTTAAATAACTTAATTTTTATTTGCTGCAAGTGTTGAAAATTTATTTTTTATAAGCGGAAATCTTCATTTGTTTTTGAAATTTTTTTAATAGTTTTTTTTTCATGTTCATTATCTTCTACTAAAATGCAGTATTTATTAGAACCTCATTTTTTCCCATTTATTTTCCCACATTTACCTAGCATATTTATCAAAGATTAAAGACATAAATTTTTAGTTTTGTGCATTTTGCTATTATTATTATAAATATATTTCTTAATCAGGTTTAAAAAAAATAAAAAAAAATTTTCTAGAAAGATTTAACTAAAAAAAAATTTACTGCAGAATAAAATTTTGTATTTCCTTTACCACATTAGTTTGAAATAAATAATAATCTTTCATACTAACTTTTCAGAAAAATAACTAAGTTTTCCCATAACAATCTCTGATGCTTTTTGATTTTCTTTAAGCTAGTTGAGTTGCAACAAATATTAATTAACCTTCTACTGAAAAGTGTTAAGTTTTTTTCTAGGTTATTTACAACAAAAGTCAGACCTATCATTTTTTCAGTTAAGAGACTTTTTTCCTGTTTTTACAGGTAATATTTAGTCTCACCAAGTCTTAAAAAATAAAATTTAGATGTAGCTATGGATATTGAAAATGTGTAGAAAATTTGAGACAAATGTAGGAAGAAAAATTTTTCTTCTTGTGAATTTAAGATTTTTCTGATAACGACATTAGTTCCAAGATTCTAAAATTAAACTGTTGTTAAAAATAATTCATCCATCATATTTTGAAGGGAATTTTACGCTGGTGATTCATGAATTGTAAGTATTAATGGCTTGCAGGTAATGTTAGGAGGAAAAACAGATTACACTGTTGCTCTGTCGAATTATAGATATTAGACTCTATTATTTGCTCATGTAATAATTTTAACTAATTCATAGTACCTATTACTTATTTTATTTAAAGAGTAAAAAACTATAAATTTCTTATATTTTTCTTATTTTTTTCTTTTGAGAAAATTCTTTTGCGATTCTGCCTTAGTATTATATGACTTTACTTTATATTCCAGGACAATTGGTCTGCATTAACTAATGCTGCTAGAAATGGATGCAAAGATGTTGTGATTAAGTTGCTTGACCATGGTGCTGATATTGAGCATAGGGATATGGTAATTTTTTTTATTTATGAAAAATGCAAATATAAATAGTTTTGATGTATTATGATGTACTTATAATCAATTTTTTTTACATGCAATAATATCTGATTTTTCATTTAATGAAATTTAATATTGATACATAATCAAGTAATTTGGTATTATGGCAAGATTTGTATTAAAATATCCTTTAATTGAAAAAAAAATTCATTAATTTCGATCGATATTCATGATTTGCATTAAGGATTTTCAAATTATTACCCAGTAAATTAGCCAGATATCAAAAATATTCGCCACTGTTTGAAAGTCTTTGCCAAATGCAAATCTTTAAAATTTTTTAAGATTAATTTTTTTCCCATAGAAAATTATTTTACGTTAGTTTGTTTCAGGCTTATATTATTTGGACCCAATTCTAATTGGTTATACAGTGCATCTACCGAAAATTACTGTAATTGAATAAAAAATACTCATTTGTTTAGAAAAATTCATTTTGACGTAATTTTGTTTTACTCTTTAAATATTTGCATTTAAGAATACTTTTATGTTATGATTGTTTTATAGTTATAAATTATTTTCAGGGTCAATGGACTCCCCTGATGTGGGCTTGTTATAAAGGTCATTATTATGTTGTTAAAATCCTAATAGAGCATGGTGCTATGGTTAACGTGGTAGACAAAAACCATTGTACACCTCTTATTTGGGCAGCTGGTCGAGGTTTCTTAGAGATTGTTGAAGCATTACTTGAAAGAGGTGCCAAAGTTTATTCAAGTGATAAGGTGTGTTATCTTAGCCTTTATTTAGTAAGATTTCAAAGATGGGATCAATATCTATGTTTTTTGATTTGTTATATACCTTGCATTTTTCTCCAGTGTGTTCATTTTATTATCTGTGCTGTATTGTGTGTGTGTTTTCAGGAGTAGTTTTTATTTTTATTTTTTTTACCTTCACATGAATTTGACAATTTTAAAAACAATTTGAATATTTCTCTTTTAAAAAAAATTCAGTATTTGTTTTTTAGTAAATTTGTATAATTTTATACTTATGTCATATATATTTAATAGGAAAATATTTGTTTGTGAAAAAAAAAATTCATTGCTTTACTGAGCATATTTAAATTGTTCAAAATTGTTTGTAGTATGGAACAACCCCATTGGTTTGGGCTTGCCGTAAAGGTTATACAGAAATTGTACATCTTCTTCTCGAAGCTGGTGCTAGTGCTGATACTGCTGGAATGGTAAGTTTTATACATTATTTAGTAAATATTAGATTAAAAATTTTATATTTTTCTTAAGCATTCTATCAAAGATATTCATATGTTGCATAGCATGTAATTCTTCTTTTTGGAGAGAAAATTAGAAATTTTTTAAAATTTTGTTCTTGTGTCTGAATAAACATAAATAACTAAACAGATTCATATTTAAGTTTATATTCTATCATTATTGTTTTTGTTTTGAGGGGGGATTTATATTTGTTATTTTTGAATAAAATTTGACTTTTTACTTATTAAAGAATTTATTTCTATTTTATATTTTAGGCTGTGTTTAGTTTAAAACAGTTGTCAGAAGTAGACTGCAGTCGTTACTTTTTTCAATAGTTTGTAGTGTAGGGCACTACATTTTTTTAAAAAAAGGAATGTAGCATAATGAATGGTACGATAAAACAGTAGTGTGTATAGATTCTTGGTAACTACTTTTAATGTTAGTTTAGTAAAGAAACAAATTTCTAACACAACTGATTTTTCGAATTTGAGGGATAAAAATCTTTTTGGATGCATCTATGGATGCTATGATAATGCATCTGTGGTCGCAGCTGAGCGTTAACAAAAATTACATTTTCACAGTCACTTACGACAAATATTTTAACTAGCCGAATGAATGATAGATATGAATAATAGATAGTTTATCACTTTGGTTACACTTTCACCTGCAAATGTATTTACTCGTGAAACATTGATGTTAGTTTAGAAGGAGGGCACATATTTTAATATACTCAATTTCTGAGAGGAAATAAAAGAGCTTTAAGTATCTAACAAAATTGCAAATATTTGATTATATCCTAGCATTTTTTAAATTAAATTTAATTTGATGTTTTTTTCCCCTTCATGTTCAATAAAATGCATGAGAATGAAAATTTATTTTCCTGTTGGGTTGCTAAGCTTTTATAATTATCAATTTTTTTACAGTTTTCATGGACACCTCTACTTGTTGCTACTAAAGGAAATTATGCCAGCATAGTAAATATGCTTTTGGAACACAAGCCTAATGTCAATGCAGTTGATATGGTAAAAAATTATATTTACTAGTGTTATGTGAGTAACTTAAATGTGACACTAGAGAAATTTAATATCGTATATCTTTATTAACTTTTTTAAAAATAAATTATCTCATTTAATAAGTAATATTGTATCTAAATTTTAATGTCATTTAAAATTTTAGTGGAAAGGTTGGGTAAAAAATAAGTTGAAAATTGTATATAATGAGTAATTTGAGTTAATCCAAAGCAATTAGAAAAGAACTGCTCAAGCAGTTCCAAAGGTTGGCATGCAATAATGAGCTAGAGGCAAAGCCCCTTATTAAAGTAAAATAATTTAAAAAAAAAATGATATTTCTAATTTAAAAATTTCAACAGTCTAAAAAGGTGCATCATTTTTGAAAGGTAATTTTTAGTGGTCATAAAAGTTTATATATTTATTGTTGTAAGTTTGAAATGAAAAAAATAAGTTGGAAATAGTAATAAGAATCTCCTTTTTATCCCACTTAAAAGCATATTATTTAAAAATGTTATTGTATTATTTTTATTGATGTTTTCATTCCAAACAAAGAATATTTAATGATAATTTAAGAGATAAACTTTTTTCCAGGATGGATGTACTGCTCTGTCCATTGCTTGCAAAGAAGGTTATACTGAAATTGCTAAAGCTCTCATGAACTCTGGAGCATATATCAATTTACCAGATAGAAATGGTGATACTAATCTCATCCATGCTTCAAAAGCTGGCCACTTTTCCATTGTCGATGCTTTAATAAGAAAATATGCTGACATTGATATAGCTGGTGGAGTAAGTATATTTAAGTTACTATAGATTTTAAATGATAATGTTTGTTTACCTGATTATGGATTTCTATTTAACAAATTTTAAATTTATTTTCTTCTATTCACCTTTTTTTTTTCTATTTTTATTATTATTAAGGATGGAAAAACAGCCCTATACTGGGCAGTAGAAAAAGGATATGTTGATATTGTTCGTCTTATACTGAATGCCAATCCCAACTGTGAAACAGCTACCAAGGTATAAATAAATTTTTTTGCTTTTAAAATTTTTTGTGAAAAAAGTGAATATTATTTTTAGTTAATTATGCCCGTTGAAGAAAAACTGCAATAGCAATTATTTGTAGCCCTAATTCAAATGTTCTTTTCTAGCAGTCCTTTCCTAGTATACATTTCAACCATGTTATTTCAACTCTGTATAATGTGCTAATAAATATGTCATTCACAGATCCACTGATCACTGAATTCCATTTCAATAACAGCAAAGCGTGGTTCAAAAACACTTTAGTTTTTCTGTAAAGCAGCTCTAAGAAGCAGCTCAATAAAAGTAAATTCAGGTTCTTTATTGTTCAAAGGTTTTTATTTTGTTTATTTGAACAATGGCAAACATATCAGACAAAGAGCAGTTCGTTGTTGTTCCCTTTGATGGTACTAATTTTTCGACGTGATGTAGACATATACAAGCCATATTTTCTGCTAAAGAATTACTATAGATTGAGAGATATTTTTAGAAAAAGGACCCGACCTAATCCAAAATATATAAATATATATTTTTTTTTTCTCCAGCTTACAATGAAAAAAGTGGGGTTCAACACTTTTGTATTAAGCTTCTATCACAACCAGAAGTCTCTCTCATGTCTTCTAGAAGTGATGTGCCCTACATTTTTTTTAGTTCTGTCAAAAATAAAATTATTTTATCATTTTTAATCCATTTGAAAAACAGTTATTAAAATAGTTATTTTATTATTATTTTATTTTCATTGAAGGGATAAAACAGTGAGTTTTATTCATAATTTAACTTATTGATAAAATAAGTGCAATTCTATTAAAGAAGGCATATGATTCATAAACAATTAAGAAGGAATGTATAGGCAGACACATGAACAGCAAGAAATAGAATCCATTCAATGGTTTGCATGGCAATATCCTCTGTTAGTTATTGCATTGACCACAATTTCATGAAATATATTGTAGAGTTATAGCCTCAAGGTTTAACTTTATTCTTGGCAAGAGTGATAAAAAACCTCTCATTCTTATACAGTAGAGCGCCGATTATCGAACTGCTCGGGACCAAAAGTGGTTCGGATAATTGGAAAGATGTTTAAAATCTATTTTAAATAATTATAATTTATGCACTGACTTCCGTTCAAACTTTTTCTATTCTTAGGACTGGCTGTACTATCTAAAATAACTCTGGCATGCTTAAAAGTTTTTTTTTTTTTTTTTTCAATTTGTAAATATTTTTAATTTATTTTTTCAAACTTTTTTTTTCATTTTGAATTATTTTTATCATATTTCAGCTTTTTAAATTTTTTTTTAATCAATTACTGATTTTACCACATTTTTCTTTATTTTCCATTGCAAAAGAAATTCAGCAAATACTTTTGTTTCAATAAAGATGCTCTTTTTCGAGCAGCCATATCCCTTATTCTTTTTAGATAAATCAACTGAACTGGATCAACATCATTTTGACATTTTAGCCATTTTAGCTAATGAATTGCATGCTTCTATATGAGAAAGTCCACTATCTTGAATTTGATCACCTACTTCTTCTTCGTCTGTAGAATTCCGATTTTCATTCAAAATTTCATCATCATTTAAAATTTGAAATTCTGGGTCGTATTCAGTGTCTCGACACCAGTCTTCTATTTCTTCTGCTGTATAACTTGACATCTTTTAATCGGGAAGATCTACTGGTTCAGAAACTTCAGTTTCGTTTATTTTTTTTGTTAAGAATTTTATTCCAAGATTTAAGATTCTAAGCACTGTAATCACTAATCATTAACCATAAGTGACAAGTACCCATTACTTCATCACATATCTATTCATAAACTCCTTCCTCATTTCTACCATTTGAGACTGTCAAATTGAAGCTCGCATTCTTGGAAGATAATTTTCAGTTGAAGAGGGCTAAAAGAGTATGTAGGTTTAACTGTATAACAATGCATGTATGTATTGGCTACTGTAAGAAAACTGCTGAAAAGGTTTGTAAATTAAATATGGTCTTCAGATGTAGTGGATATCATTTATTCTACTAAATTTAGAAAAATTGTTGATAAGTTAAAAAGTATTCTAAACTTTAAAAAAAACAAAAAAAAATTTGGACATGGTTCGGATAATTAGGGTTCGGATAATCCGCGCTCTACTGTACTTTATTACGAATACTCAAACAATTTGAATTAAAGGGGGAGTTTTAAACACTTTTGATTAGTCAAAACTTTTTTCTGTAACCATTTCAATAAAATAATTGTCAGAAAGTTTTTGTTGCATGACTAATTGGAACCAAAAGCTGTGCTTATAACAACGGTTTTATATAGGGTTTTTAACTTTTAAATGATTACTATTTATAAGTTTATTTGATACACCTGAGATGTTGTTAAATTAGGGCTTGCAATAAGCAAGTTTAATTGTGCTATTTCGTGTCAGATAGGTGTGATTGTGTCTCTTATTTGAATCACTAATTCTTTTTCCTATATGAGAAAATGCTCAAAACTGATATATATGTCTCAGAACAATTTAAGTACTTGAACAATGTATGTTGTTACTATGTTCGCCCACTTTTACTGAAGAAAAATTTATTTCCAAAATTTTATATGTTATCATTTTTGTTTAATTCTGTTGACATTTATACATAATTTGATATTACTAATTAAGGCTTCTTTTTAATTTACAAATTTAATCTAAATTTAATTTGCAATATGGAATTGTTCATCATTTTCTAAAAAAATTAATAAGAATCAAAAAGGTAATAAGAGCTTATAAATAGTTAGTTGTTTATTTTTAGTGATGCCTTCAAAACGTCTGCAATTATCAGAAGTCTTGTTACAAAGCATTTGACATAATTTTGCTCCTGGTTTCTTTTTTAATATTTTATTAATATGACTTGTACCTGTTTCATGTATTTAATGCAATTTTAGACAAAAACATTTAGATTTGATATGTATATTTACTTTCACAAGTTTTTACTAATTTCTAAAATCATAATCTGAAATAAGTGGCATTACTTTTGCTTGATATTACTATAGCTGGTACTTTTGCTCTTTTTATTTAAATTTCTATATTTCAACAAAAAATGTTTTCATATTTTTCATTTTAGGATGGAGATACGGCTCTTTTAAAAGCAACCCGAAACAGAAACGCTGAAATAGTTCAACTATTAGTTGATAAAAAATGCCGTGTATCTGCTTCAGACAAAGTAATATTTGAAAGATACAATATTTTCTTGTCATACATTATTACTTATGCAATTTATTGTTTGTGCTTCAGTTTATATTTTACAAATGTCGAGGGAAAATTATATAAAAACTTGTCATTGATTATTTTTAAAGTTCTTCATTTAATGAAGATTCATAATTTTTTATGGTTAATTGATAAAAATTATTCCTTAAAAAAAGTGACCTATTAAAAATTTATTATAGTATTTTCATCTAACAGTATTTCTTAGTCTTGTAAACTGAAGAACCTTACAAGACTATGAAATACTGTTAGCTCTGCTTAATCAGGTAATGAATTATGTTATATCTCACTTACAGTGATAAAACCATCCAAAACCGAAACTATCCTTATAAACTGGTTAATTTTAATTTGAAATAATTATAACTGTGGAAAAAGGTCGTTTGTAGATTGATATGTAAACATTGACTTATTTGTTTGATAAGATGTTTGTTCATTTGTTACTGTTTGCAAGTTCAATAAATGTTCACTTAAAAAATTCTTTCGATAATTAATTGCAATTTAATGGAAATAGTAATCATGCAGCATGATAAGATTGATAAAAAAAATTTGCATTTTAAACTTGTACTTGTAATCAAATAATAGATAGTTAAACAACTAGTATCAGTTACTGCAAATGTGGAGATATAAGTTAATGGACATTTTATTTTAATTATCAGTCATACCGTTATGCATTTATCCGTACTATTGTTGTGTTATTAAAGAAATTAAAGTATTACTGGGTTAATTTAGAATATTCAATCAAATCAAATTATTCTAATTAAAAATAATTTGATTTGATTGAATACTAGTCTTTAATAATCATTAAATTTGATTTTAATTACATTTTTTGGTGTGTTCAAAATTATTGTCTGTTCATACTTTTTATGTATAATTTCCTTATCATTGAAAATAATAATAATCTTATATAAAATACTAGTTTAATTTTGCATTTAATTTCTATGTAGAAACATTTTTCAAAGTATGTTAATGAAATGTAAAATGTATTGTTTAATCTTTAATATTTAAATTGAAACATAAACTTTCTTTTTAGAAAGGTGATACTGCTTTGCATATAGCAATGAGAGCTAGAAGCAAAGCAATTGTTGAAATTCTGTTGCGCAATCCAAAAAATAGTCAGTTATTGTATCGTCCCAATCGTGTTGGTGAAACCCCCTATAATATTGATACCAATCAGCAAAAAAGCATATTAGCACAAATATTTGGAGCCCGTAAGTGTTATATATATTTCTATTTTTGTTCCTCTCTATTTTACAACATATAAAATGAAAAGTTTAGTATTGACTGCTGATTTAATATTTAACTTAGTAGCAGTTTAAGTTTTAGTTGAAATTTATGTGAGAATTCAAACTATAATGATAAAGGAAAATCAAATTTTCTTTATTATTGTTTGAAGTACTCTATAGCTTGAACTAAAATGTGTACTTAAATTTTGATGTTTTCTTTATCTGTAGTTATAATAATTTCATTACATAAAAACTGCTCATATGTTTTGAAAGATACTGTTAATTTATGAAAACTATTTAATTTGAAAAGTGGAGTATGAGCAATAATAGATACTGTATATTTTTTTTTGGAAAATTAATTAATGCTACAGTTGTTAAAGTAATAAAATTGGAAAATACAGTAGATTGTTGTTTTATTATCCACTTGAATGTTAAGCATAAATATTTTAAATTAGAATTTTATTGATTTCATTTTCATTTATTAGGTTAATATTAAGTGAAACAAAATCAATTCAATACTTGTACTAAGATGATAATATCCTTGGATGATTCAAGTATGATCTAAGTTTATTATTCAAGTACAATACTTGTATTTGGATAATAGGTAATGGAAATACACTCTTCAATGAAGTCATCTTATTTAGGCATTTTTATTAATTTTATTTAATTTGTGATACATCTACCCTTTCATATAATTTTTTATATATTATATTTTCTATTTAATCTTCTGCTAATTATTTAATATTTATAAATGTCTCATTTAACACAGTTTAAATGAAATCTAAGCAATTTATATTAGCAAATAATATATTTTCATCTTTCATATTGTGTACATAACTTAACAATTAAAATATAAATAAATTACAAATTCTTATCCTATTATTATTATTAATTCTTATTCTTACTCTATTTTTGTACATTAGTTTTTCTCCCATAAGCCCTTTCAGCCATTTAGAATATCTATAGTAAAATTTCATGTTTATAAATGGTTTCATTTCCTTTTTTTTCTTCATAAATTTGGATCTCACCCATGGATTTAAGAATAAGAACATTATTATTTTTAAATTGATAACATTGACTTTTGACAATTTTCCCTCTATTCTTTTTCTTAGTACATAGGGTGCTGTTACTGATTGCTACAATATATATTTTAAAATCTTTCTAAAAAACAAAAGGTGAGCACATTAGGAAATTTTAATTGATTTTTAAGCGAGGAGGTAAAAAAAAAGTTATTGAATTTTCCCAAATTACTAGTTAGTGAGGATTCGGGATAAAAAACATCTTAACTATTTTGATTGCCTTATTAAAGTATTTCTGAAATTTGCATTTAAATTCTTTTTTTTTTGTTTTCTCTGCCAATCAAGCAAGTTTTTTCCTATCCTTTAATTATCCTCATTAATTTTTTGTTAGATTTCTATGGGCTTTATTTCTGTACAGTTACTACAGAAACACTCTGTATTCAATTTATTATGAGTATTTATTAGGGTGATGGTAATTTTTAGAAGTATTAAATTTGTTTCATTCATAATTGTGATAAAAAAATTTAAATTCCTTATTGTTTTTTATTTATTTTAAAATTTGCTTTTTTAGCTGGAAATGTAATATGTGATATGTTATTTTATAGGTAAGCTTAATACAAATGAGGATAATGAAAATCGTTTGGGTTATGACTTGTACAGTAGTGCTTTAGCAGACATTTTAAGTGAACCATCTCTTTCTGTACCTATATCTGTTGGCTTATATGCAAAATGGGGCAGTGGCAAATCATTTTTGATTAAAAAACTAGAAAGTATGTATAACATTTATATTTTTTGTGTTTATTTGTGGCCATCAACTAAGAGTTGTTTCATTTAAAGTTAAAACTGCCACATCAACACGTTAAATTTTCTAACCATATAAATGTAATTGTTGTCTTATATCAATAATTCTGTGCCAAATATTGATCCTTGATTTTATTTTATTTTAGCAATATTGCAAAATATAATGGTTGTATTTACATTTGACTTATTTATTAGTAACCATACTTTGCTTATTTACATTTGTCTTTCTTATTAGTATTCATGTTTAACTTATTTATATTTGGCTTTATCTTATAAACGGCTGTATTTCATATAAACTATTTTTTGGGGAAATTGTACAAATAAAATTTACTATCTGCAAAGTAAAAAAAATAATAAATGAAATGTTTTTACACAAAATAATTATTTTTTCTTATTGGTTTTTTCCATCTATATTTTTTTTTTTACAAATTTTACTTGTGCCACGTGATTGCTCATGGTAGAATTTGAGCCTTATAATGGTTTTAAAATTTGGTTATATTTCATAACTTGTTCAACTAAACTTAAAATCGTACATACTAAATAATATTTAAAAATTTATCAAAATTGTATTACACTTATATATTTGATTACAATTTGAAAATCAGGGAAGTAGTGCATTTTTAATGAATTTTCTATGTAACCTTACTTTAATTTACACATTAATGAAAAGAGCATAATAGATATTATTTAAATGTTAATCTTTTTAACATAACTTTTTTAGCATAAATCACTTAGCAATTAAAGAGAATCAAAGCTACAGAATTTTATTGAAAGTATTAAATAATGCTTTTAATACTAATAACTCTTACCAGAAATAAACCAAAAATAGGCAAATTCTTAATAGCTATGACAATTACAAAATTTTAATTAAGTTGATAGTATTGACAGCAGAGACATTACAAATTTTTTCTGGCCTCATTTGCAAATAAAGATTCTAATCTGGTAAAATTTGATTGTTATCAAAATGCTTTGTGTTCATAATATAACCTGCTTAAGAGCAAATGCAGGCACATAACAATATCTGCTCTTAGGGACTTAGCTGATGGAAAATCCTGGGCTAGCCTTCTTGATGACCAGCAGCGCTCTCACCTTTCCCTCCTTCCCAAAGCTGAGGGAGTTGCTTGCCTTAGATTAATTACTGGACATGACCACTTGCAGGCCCATTTATTTAAAATTAACTTGGTCAATTTACCTCTTTGTGTGCTCTGTAACACTTCGCCTATGACTGGGGAGCATTTATTTGATTGCCCCTCTCTTCTTGACATTCGTTCCTCTGATGAATTTTGTGTCCTCTCACCTTCTGGAGCTACTTCAGTGTTGTATTGGACCGCAAGACGCCTTATGTCTGATAAGACGATGGCGGGCGTAATTTAAAAAAAATATAATATAACCTGCAACAGTTTTAAATTTCTTAAATCTTTTTAATAAAATAAAATACATAAAAATAATGTGTTTTCATTCACAAAAGTTGCAAATTCTTTTGAAACATCATTAAAATAATCTAATTATAGCCAAGTATTATTTACAGCTATTGAACGCCTATATCAGCACACCAAGGCTAGAATAATGTGTGATACTGGTACTTTTTTTTTATATAGAATTGACTTTTAAGTCATTAATTAGATTTTTATTAATCTTTAATTATTATTTTTTTTTAATTTTAGATGAGATGAAGAGTTTTGCCATTCAGTGGTTAGAGCCTTTTTTTGAATACAGCAGACTAGTCTTTTTCATCACTGTATTTATTTCTCTTCTTATTGGTTTCATATTTGTAATGTGTACTAAGGCGTGGATGCTAGGACTTTATGTTGCACTTGGTTCCTGTTTTCTTCTAAATATTTTATTGTGTAAGTTTTAATCTTTCTTTTATCTTAAGCATTGTGCATTATAAAATGTATTTTTCATGATGGTACTTAGTACTTTAATGCTATTACCTCGAGTATAATTGAATTATGAAATGTAATTGAATTAAGATTTCAAAACTATGGTCTGCTGGCCAAAACCAACTTTGCACAATCACCAAGCTGGCCTACCAGCAGACCCAACATGCCAGGTATATAAACCTCCACAGATTACTTTGATTATATTTTAAAATTTACAATGTGATTTAATCTTACAAAATAATAATCAGGAGAAACACTGGGTTGGAACATCTCGTAAATGGGTTCTGACTGCTCCAAAATGCCGTTTTCCCCACATTTTCTCTTTCTTTTAAATATGTTGTGGTACGTAATCAGTCTCAAAAAGCAGATAATGTTGAAATTTTTCATCCAAAAAGCAAACAAGGCTAGGCATCCCACAAGCTCTGCATGAAAGGAATCCTGCATTAATGATGTAATATGATTTTTTATATTGGTGATGGTAAATTTAATTTCATTTTAATATGGAATTTTGTTTTTTTTTTAAAAATATTGAAATTTTTTTTTAAAATGCATATTTGAATATCATTTGGACATTTTTACTGGATTTAATATCTAAAGCTATTGAGCTTACTGGATTTAATATCTAAAGCTATAAAGCTATATTAAAAGCTATTGAGTAAAATTTTTATGTAATTACAATAAAATTACAGTAAAATTACATAATTCTTTGTTGGGATTTTGTTACATTATTTTTATTTAATAATGCATTTATTTTCTGAGCTCTATTAAATATAATATAAATGTAAACTTATAGGCTCAAATCTGGTCAAAAATGCAATTTTACAAGCACTATATTAGTCCAAATATAAAAATTATTGGCTCCAGAAGTTTAGTTTACTTGCTCTAAAATGGTTAAGCTGCAGATCTATTCCTAGAAAAATATTATCTATTATACATGAAAAAATTCACCATTTCAACTATAATTAATGATACAAAGTTTATCCTATATACTTGCAACAAGTGACATACTTTGGAGCCTACAATATCTTACTTCCTGGTTAATTACAACATAACAATTTTCTCAAATTTACTCTATTTTGGTTTTTTTTTTTTTTTTTTTTTTTTTTTTTTAAATTTAAACGACTTAAAACTCCTCATGCACCACAAAGTATAGCATGAGGCTTGAGGAGTTTTAAGTCGTTTAAATTAAAAAAAAAAAAAAAAAAAAAAAAAAAAAAAAAAAAATTTGTATTTTGGTTTGAGGATTAAAAATTTCTTACAAGTGGGAGGCAAGAGGATTAGTATGGTTCAAGATATGCTTATATTAGTCCATAAACCATGAAAAGTGATCACTTTCCTTACATTTCTAAAGCTAAGGAAGCCCCCCCCCCCTAAAATAATGCCTTATCTTTTGAGATCTTTCGGCTGAATTTAACAATGCTAAATGTTACAGGTATTATTATACCTAACTTACGTTTCATAATATCTTATTTCTGTTGTGAGAGGAAAGAATAAACTGTTCCAATAAAACAGTGTTTCCCAAACTTATGACTTTTGTGTACCCTCTCTAAATTTTTCGTAAAGCTGTGTACCACTAATAAAAAAATGTATTTTTCAATGAATTTATTTTTTACTATAAATGTATTTTTTGCTCAATCAATGTATTTTTTACTATTAAAAATTTGCACAAAAGTTAAAAATCACAATTGGCAGTTGACACCACTAATTATTAACTGTTAACCCTTCCAAAAATAGCCAATAGAAAAATACGTAATCGTAAATTTTCATGGCTAGCTTTGTTTTAAAATAAAATTTTTGTTTGTTGCAAGATAGTTTGCATTAGAATGCGTACCCTGGGGGTACACATACCGCACTTTAGGAAGCACTGCAATAAAATATTTTACATTTTTAATAATAAAACTATTATTTTTTTACTTTAAGTATAAGGGTGAAAAATAAAGTAAGGATAAAAATTGAATTCCACCCATTAGACTGAATCAGGAATAGTAGTAGAGAAATAACTTTGTGGTACACCTGAAATATTTTTTATTAAGTACAAATGTGCTCTTTGAAGTAAAGAGTTTTAATTTAACTATTTCCCCCCCCTTTTATTCTTATATGGTTTCTGGTTGTAAAAGCTTTAAGATTATAAAAGTATTCATAGAGATTCTCAAAAAGAAAAAAACACATAATGTAATCAAAACCATTCTAGTTATTTAAATTATAAATGACAGAAACCAGCATTAAAACTCACAAACGTGAATTATTAAAATAGTTTAAAATAACATGCAGGTTTTGATGCTTCACTGGAACATTATCTTCAGTGCCCAATAAAGGAATATTTTGTTAAAAAATTTTTTTTACTGTGCGCTAAAGATGCTCCACTATAGCATTAAAACTTATATGCTATTTTACTGTTTTAAAATCTTATATTTCTGAGTTTTAATTGTGGTTTTATTTTCACATAGTTTTCATTCCTCATTATAGTTCTATATATGCTGCTAAATTTTTTACCAATCAATAAAAAGTTTATAGAAGTCCATTCCATCCTTAAAGGCATCAATACAAAATTTTGATTTGAATGAGTTATTGTTTATACTATTGAAAAATTGTTATTAAATATGCATGTTTTTGATAATTGCTGTCTCAAATGTTCATATTGTTACTTAGTGTTAAAAATTTTCCTTTTAATTAGGAAAATTATTTTTACAGTTTGTTCATTATCATCTCAGCTTTTAAAATACTCTACATTTTCATCGAAAAATATAATTTCTATCTTTTAATTTGTAACTTAAAAAAAAATTATCAATAATTTTAATTTTAGCCGGAAGAAGAAATAATTTGATTTTCTCTTCGTTCAATTTGTGTTTTTAATGTTCTATTTTTATGAGAGAGGAAAAAATTCCTTTCTATGACAAGGAATTTTTCACTCCTAAATTGCCTTTTATGTCTGATAAAATAAAGATTGGCCATATAAAAAGATAGCTTTATTACTATGAAGAATTCAAGGTGTAAAGTGCCAATTTAAATTATAATAATTTCCATTAAATTTGTTACTGAATTGAAAGAAAATAACCATATATTTAAAATTTTATTATACTAATTACAATAATTTTTTCTACCAAGAATCAGAATGTGTTTTTTATGACTTGTTCCCATTATATATATATATCAGGGCTCGAAAAACCGCCCGTCCTCGGCAGTCAAAAATTCCGCCCGGACAACAAATTTCTCGAATCCAGCTTCTGTGCGGACGGCCATTTTCCTGTTAATGTTCGTGATACATTTTCAATTTTTGTTATCTTACAAGAGTCTAGTGCCTCACTTCTAAAATGACCCTCTATTCTCGAAATACAGCAACATACTGCGCACGGTGGAATTGATGTTTTCTTTGTCTGTGAGTACTGCAGCGTTGAAAGGGGCTTTTCAGCAATGAACTTACAAAAAAACACATTACTTACTGGTCTTAAACAAGAAGCGTTAAACGCATTTATGATCATCTATCTAAATGGAAAACCTCTTTCAAATTTCTGTGCAGAAACCTCTGTAAATCATTGGCTTGATTGTGAAACTGGCAAATGTCATATTTGATTCATTTAAAAAACGCAGTACCATCGGATAAATTGACAGATAACTTAACTTTTGTTATTTAAATTATTTCATCAAAGAAATAAATTATTTCATAATGGAAGTACTAGGTTTTACTATTAGTAACCTAGTATTTCTCTTATTACTGTATAATGTAATCCTAGTATTTGTAATCCTAGTAACTACTAATTCAGTGTGCAATTTATATAAATGTATGTAATAAATAAGAGAAAATTATATTTTTATTTATTTAGAAGCTACGGGTTAGTTTCAAAGGAGGACGGGTACATTGTTGGACAAGCCGTCCTCGGGGACGGGTAAAATTTCTGAGTTTTTTCGAGCCTTGATATATATATATATATATGTAACATAAAAAGCTTCTATTAATCTTTTTATGTTAGTTTATTTCCTATAAAACAACTCCTAATTTATTACTAATTAATTATTCAAGGACGCCCGGTGGCTGAGCGGTAGCGCTTCGCGCTGTCGTGCCACAGGTCCTTGGTTCGATCCTTGGGCCGGGCAAGGCCGACTCAGCCTTTCATCCCTTCAGTGGGTCGATAAAATGAGTACCAAGCATGCTTGGGAACTAACACTGGGGGTTCCGCGTTCGGCTGACCACCTGACCGGAGCATATGCTCCCGCACCCCAGAGCCCAAGGTCAAGAAAACTGAGATGGGCACAGTTGGCCTTGGCCCTCCTAATGGGCTGTCACGCCACTGAGTTAGTTTAGTTAGTTAATTATTCAAGTCGAACTGCTTTCTCACACTTTTAAAAGCCACATCCTGTTTCTAAATCTATTTTTAGCCAAAGTATGCATAAATTTAAATAAAAACATTCTTCCCTTTTAAACTACGTGGGAATCACTCGAGCTAGTTCTTAAACCAATAGTAATCCTTGGGACTTCCCTTTTCCCCTTAAATATAACAAAATAGAGGGAAATTCCTTTGCTACTTTCCCTAAAATAAAACCTTAAGCACACAGTTTTGGAGTGCGAATTTGAGCTCCGCCTTTGCTAGAAAATGTCTTAAATATACTATGTGAAGCTAATAAAATATTTTTTGCCTTCCAACTGCTATCTGCGTGGCATAACAACACTCACCATGACTGCTACCCTTTCATATATATATATATAATCTAATTATTATCTATATTATTATATATATTATCTGATGTATTAAAATTTTCAATTGATTATTTATATATTTTTTTCTTATTCCAGATGGTGTTATTTATTGCAATAAAAAATATGACGTCTCTATAATTTATAAAATTAGCTTATACTTGGCAACTCAATTCAGCTCTTTTAAAACTCTTTTATTTGTCCTGTTTTGCAGTCCAGCTACAAAGAGAGATTGTGCAGCTGATCCTGTTAGGTCAGTATTTTTTAATTGATTGTAGATTTAGTTATAGTCAATTTGAATTATTATTTATTTTAAATTAGGTTCTAATAAGCTTGGTTTATTATTCCTTTAAAAATCATTTGTATAAAAAGTAGTAGTATTTCATTCGAGGAAATTTAATTCTAAAGCAGTATACCTCACTTCCTTCTGTTAAATTTCTTCTTAATAGCAGCTTTTATTTAATTTTAATGAAAGTTATTTTAAGTAATATGAAACTTCAATTTCAAGAATGAGTTCAAAAGAAATGTATTTACTAACATATATAGTAAAACTTTTTGTTTGTTCAAATATTTTTATTAAGTGGAGCTTCTTTCATTGTTACCAGCATTTGTATCAGGAAATGTTAATATGTTATGATTATTTTTCTGCAAAAAATATTTATTTATCAAATAAATTTGTCTTTAAATTTTTTTTCCATGATAAGTCATCTATGACCAGTTTACCCATGTTTTTCCCCGTGATAATCTACAATTCTAAGAATAAGTTTTGCTACTTATCCTTGAGTTAGTAATAAGAGTAAGACTAATAGGCATACCTATTAGTATAGTCTATTACTAGTAATATTAATAGACTAATAGTCTGTTATTGGTAATGATAATAGACTGATTGGTAACTTAGTCAGAATTTTACTGTAATATTTGAAGGATTGTAGTTAAAACAAGGAGGAACATTAAGTTTATTTATTTTTTGTTTTAGTTCTTTTTTTACATCCTTCTCAACCTATCCCCATATTTTTAAAATATTTTTTGCATCTTGGTTGTACAATTTTTAAAATATTTCTGCAAAATTTGTAAGGCCCTATATATATTTGTAATAGTTATTCTGTAAGTGTTCTTTATCTGTTTAAAGAAGATTGGGAAAATTCAACTTCAATTATTTATTTTGTGTGAAATATTTACAATAATTATAATAGCGTAAATGAACTAATACATTTTTTCTGTAATACTAAATTTTAACCTTTATAAAATTAATTCCTGTTTGTAATGTAATGAAGAAATGAGTAAAATAACCAATGCTGTATAATTCCCCATATTTTTCTCTTTTTGCAATTTTTTTGTATATTTCAGTGTTACCTCTGATAAAGTTAAGTGTAGTGATTTATAAATATATATTTTTTATATTTATTTAGGTTTATTTTTACTGAAAAGACAAAAGTAATTAGCTCAGGTACAGATAATTCTGTTTTAAGCATCGTTACAAATTTACACATTGCAGTTGAAAAAGTGTATGGTCTTTTTACAAGTCGTCTGTACAGAGTTCTCAAACCAAAGCCAGGTATAGATTATTTATTTAATTTATTGTGAATTTTTAATTTTTGCCGGATTTACCTAATATTTTATTTGATTGCAGTATGTAACAAAGTGTAAATTTAAGTTTAATCTGTATAATTTTAGGAGATACTTAAAAGATATTTTATAATTCTTTCCATTTTATTCCTCTCGACTTATTTTTAAAAAATTCTATGATTAAATATTATGATCATATTTCAGAATAAATAATACATATTTCAGAATAAATAATACATTTTAGTTTATAAATAATAATTTAAAAAGGTTTAAAATCTTATTTTTCATTTATTTTGGATTTTGATAAAATCTATTTGGCATTTTTATATTCTGAGAATTCTCAATTTCATTGTTTTACAAATTCTGAATGTTTTCTAAAAGGCAGATTATTATTTGTTGTACAGTTTCTTAATGTTATGGATCTTTCTTAAAATGTTGATGCACATCAATTACTAAATTGTGAAACTTGGGTATTGAAAAAAAAAAAAATTGGTGTTGAAAATAATAAATACCTCCTACAAAAACATCACATTTTTATTTGCTACGCGAAATTTACAAAATTTGCAATTGTTTAATGAATTGAAGAAAACTTAAAGAATTATAGTAAATATTAAAACATCTATGTTAAAAAGATATAGATTACTAAAATTTTGATAAAAATTGTACAAAAGTTCTCATAAAGAGCACTATAAAGCATTCCTGCTACAGCCATAATGTATCGGGAGTAAAGAGGTGTAATAGTTATGGCCACACTATTTCACGACCAAAACTACAGTTGTGGCCTTTATTTCCCAGGCGATCCCATAAATTTGAAGCTGGTTGGGCTTAAATACAAAATGGAGATCAAACCCTAGTCCTTTATGACACAGTGCCTTTAATGTTTGAGCCATTCAAATTTACTCATGAATCTAAAGCTGGTTAGGCTTCAAGATCAAAATGGAAATGGGGATCAAACCTTTACCTCGATAACCCAGTGCCTTCAATGTTTAAGCAATTCAAGTTTTTTCATAGTTACTTATAATAAAGTTATGATATATTTTACAGTATTAAATTAGCACTTAACTTAAGCTAACACATTAGCTAGAATAGTATTTTTTAATCTTTACGTATTATCAACCATGATTATAATTACTTTTTAGTAATTCCTAAAATTTTTTCTTTACTTAGTTGTATCTCAGTGGTGGCGATTCCGCAATATCTGTTGCATCCCCAACTTCATCATTGCTTTTCTATTGATCATTTTCATTGGAGGCATCATTGGTTTAGGCTTACAAACTGATGCTACTTCATTTTATTCAGAATCAAATGACCAAAAACGCATATATCAATCCATATTTATATCTCTGTGTGTAGCGGTTGGTCTAGCAATATCCTTGAATTTATACACTTTACTTCGATTTGCAAAAACTCTGGTTTCTTCTCATCAAAGACGAATTACTAATTCTTATTTAAAAGTGAACTCTCCTAAAGATGAGAGTTGTGTAAGCTCTCTAAAAAAGGAGGTAGATGCACTGGTACAAATGGTGAGTACAAATGCTCAAATACTGAAACTCAATGTTTTTACTTTATTTACAATATTTAATAAATAAAAAATTTAGAAATTAATTTTGTTATTTGCAATAAAGTATTACAGTGTTTTGATTTCAAATCATTTAAAATTGCATTTCTTTTAATATTATTATATGTATACATGTAATATTATTATATGTTAATAAAAACTTTGTTAATAATCTCATATTTAACTCATTTTTGATTATTGTAATGCCACTGAAAATGCTTCTTTTTAATTGAATTTTTTAAGAATTTTAATATTTGTAAAGGTAAGAGTGGCAAGCACCATATTTCTATAATTTTGTTATTGTAATAACTTAAACATAAAATGATCTTTATTGTAATAATTAAAACTTATATTCGTAAATCAGAAAATAATGCAAAATTTGTACATAAATTGTAAAATAATGAAAGATATGAAAACTGTACTTAATCCCTTTAAATATTAAACTAATGAACAATTTATTGAATATGTATAAATTAGAATATTTAAATATGTTCCTGAAAGTAAAAAATATTTAGAAATATTTCTGACAAATTTTTAAAATTTCTATTTAGGTACAAGGATTGGATGCTTTCATTGGTCAACAGACACGTTTGGTTGTTATAGTGGATGGCCTTGATAGTTGTGAACAAGATAAAGTTCTTTATTTGCTCGATGCTGTGCACACTTTATTTTCTGATGCAAATGCTCCTTTTATAACTATTTTAGCGATTGATCCTCATATTGTTATTCAAGTAAGTATACTTTAATTGTTGTAATTTCATTTCAGTTTTGAAAGAATTAAATATAATTCAAAGTAAATTTTAAAATAGAGTGAGGCATAAGTAACTATGTAGTTTCCAGTTGCTGTAAAATAGGAATATTTTAGGACAACCCCAAATTGTAGATTATATTGACCTAATGGCCACCTAAAATTTTTTTCTTTGGTTCCGCTTAATGACTAGCATGTATATATCTCTTGTTTACTTATTGATTCATCATATCACATTTATTATACTTGCAATTGTTTTAGATACCTCTAATAGATTACTGGTTTAATGTGTTATGTGGTTAATGATGCACACATTGAGTATCCACATATCTAAAAAACCTGAAACATTAATTTAATTTCACTTAACAGTAACATAAAATATATTATGTTGTTACTGTTATCTAATGCAATGAATAACCTAACTTTCTTATGAATAACCTCATTAACATTAACATAGTTTGATGCATTTTTTTATCAGTTGTACATATTTGAAATCGAAATTAAAGAAAAAATTAAATACAATGAACTGAAATTATATAGTTGTTGTATTAATGTTATCATGTTTTAAAAACTTGCAGGTTCTTATTTATAGTTCTTTTTATTTTTAAAAAAAAAATAAACAGTGATATTCCGGCTTATCATTAGCAACTTTACGCATCATTTATAAGTTAAATGTATAAAAGAAAAATATTGTGTACTATGACTCATTAATTTCAACACTATTTTTGTATTTGAATACTTCAACTTATTCTTTTCCCCCCTCAATTTTTTCAAGGCATGCACAAAACATTAAACTTTATAAAATTGCCAATTGTACCATGAAAATATTTTTTTTTCCTTTTTTTACAACGAATGATTGTGTGATGTAGTTATAAATGGAAGCACATTTACACAGCTTCTTGAATGTTACATTGACATGCATATGTTACATGTTTTTGAGATAAAATTACAGGAATGTATATTTAAATAAAGCTATTTTGTATATTCTGTATTGTTTTTGTTTGTAGATTGTATCTTCAATTTTCAATCATTTATAATATTTCAAAATATATATTTTAACAAGGCATTATAATTTTAATAGTGATTTAATTTAAAATGTTTCATATTTTTTAAGATAAATACATTGTACTATTGGATTTTCAGTATAGATTTTAATTTTTCTTTATCATAATACTTAATATGATTGTTAATTTCACTAAAAAGCCTTTAATAAAGGCAAGATTTTGTGAAAAATTAACTGAGTATCCTTATCTTTTTTAAACTTCTTTTATGTTTAGATACATGTTATTAATGATACAGTGATCTTACAGCAATATTTGTCTTTTATTAACAAATTAGGAACAAATGTTTATACTACTTTTCATGCATTTTCGGTTTGAAAAAGTCAGTTAATTGACTCTAATTAAAACAGTTTCTTACAGTAAAAAAATTAAAAAATGTGAAGAAAGTTAATAGTAGATAAAATTAATTTGAACTACTTTTTTAATTTATATTATTTTTTTAAAAAAATTTTGCTCTTCTTTTTTAGGCTATAGAATCAAATATCCACAAAGCATTTCAAAACTCTAACATTACTGGTTATGAATATTTACGTAATGTTGTTCATCTTCCCTTTTACTTGCAAAACAGTGGTTTAAGAAGAGTTAAAGCTGCTCAGCAGGCTGCATTACTTTCAAATAAAAAACCGGGAAGTTATTGGAATGAAGATAAAGAATGTGATAGAGCTGTTCCAACAGTTGTAAGTTCATAAAGAAATTTATATTTCTGTTCATAAATCTTATTTACATAATTTATGTGATAATTTATATGATTCTCTCTCATTTAAAAAGAAAATTTTCTTTCAGATTATTTAATTATTCTATGCAAGCACATTTCTGTAATAGGGCTTTTTTTACTAAAATTTTTTATTGTGGCAACAATTGTAGTTTCCAAGTTGGATTTGCCTTTTCTTAAAAATAGGATCTTCTGCTCTTTGGCTTCTGTTTCTAGTTGTTTTTCTGATTTTGTCAAACAAACTCGTTTGTGGTTATTTTTATCGTCATATGATGTCACCAGCAGGGTACGATTTCATCAACTAACAAGCACCAAATTGTTAATAACTGCTTATGATCTAGATTTCTGATCATATTTTTTTATTGCAATACATCACATGATTATATTGCATTTTCTACATCACAAAATATTATAGCAATGCTTCTTTAAAAAATGCTAGCATAAACACAGGTTTTCCAACTAGCATTTTTTTAGTATCAGCAAACTTTGCCACTGATTTTAAAAAAGGAAATCATGCCCTAGTCATCAGTATACCATAAGATACTGTAAGTTCAGCAATTGGTCAGTCTTTTTTTTTTCAATGGTTAACCCAATACCATTTTAGGCATGTTTCTTTCAATGACTTCAAAAATTTTTGTTTGCGGACTTATCAAGGATACTTGCTTTTGTTCATTTTTTGTAATACCTAGAAAACATCTTTCTGTTTTCCTAAGCTTTAAATAGGTTTGCATGTGAAATGTTAAGTTTCTGCTCTATAAGTAAGTGTAAATAGTATAGAATGATAACACACTTCTCCTTCAGACTGTTTGGTATATTTATTCTTACTATGACACTGTTTTAGCCTAAATTCCTAATAATTTTGAGTCTTCTGTTAATTTTATGCATGACGTTAATTTTTATTCTAAATAAATTTATATCTCTACTACTTCAGTTTAGACATCTTTAATTTTGTTTTCCTTTTTCATAGAATAAGCACTAAACATTTTACTTATATTTTTTGAACATGCAATATAAATCCTACTCGGATTCTGACTTCTGACAGACCGTTGGTTATTTTTTCTAGTTTATTATTGTTGTCTAAGATAATTACTCATCTGCACTGTATATATGTTTTTAATATTCTTCAATCATTCAAGACATGAAACTTAAGGTGTTTGTTTCTTATAAATACAACTTAAAAATAAATTTTGGTTAGTGAAACTAAATTTGATAAGTTTAAAAAGCGTATTAGCGACAGTAGTGATTTAGTAATTCAAAAACCGTTAATTGAATATTTATGTTAACTAATCTATATATTTTATTTTTTTATTTAGTCTTCTATACGGAAAGCTTCAAACTCTAGCATGTCAATACCTGATGCCTTAAGAAAGCGTGGAAAGGGAAACCAAAAATTGAAAGCTAGTGACAGCTTAGCAAGTAGTATTAGCAATCTGCATAGGGTAGTTACCGGTGCTCAAGACCTTAATAAAGTTTTATTAACAGATGATTATTTTAGTGACATCAATCCTAGATCTATGAGAAGGTTAATGAATATTGTCTACATAACTGGTAAGTTGAAAAAAATTGTAGTACAGTAGAGAACCATTTATCCGGTATCCAGATAACCGCGAAACCAGAAAACCGGGGAAAATTTTGCTCGATTTTCCCGCCATTTTAATCTAGAACGAAAAAAGCGGAAATTGGACTCATCCTTGAAGTTAAGTAGAGGAAAAATGTAAGGAAGGGGAAAATTTTTTTCCCCGTTTTCCCAGAGAAACGTCATTTTCTCCGTGACCTTGAAGGCAGGGAAGGGAGGAATGCTTTATTTTTTTCTTTAGGCCGTCAATCAAACTCAAGGGTGTGGCATGCTGATTTCGTTTTCTGCCTGATTTACGAGGGGGGTGGGGAAAATGCATTGCAAGCATATCAGTGAACAGAAAAAGAAAAGAGAAAAATATATTTATTTGACATCGACTAATAAAAATAAAATCTTTTTCTTTTGAATAAATTCTCATTCTTTGGAAGTGCGGTATCAATTGCAAGTTTTTCTTGGTGTGGAATCACATCTGCTGTAATTAAAAATCTTGTTTTTATCAACAAAAAAAAATAAAATAAAAGGAGAATTGTTTATTAATTTAAACCAGTGTTTCCCAAACTTATGACTTTCGTGTACCCTTTCTAAATTTTTCGTAACGCTGTGTACCCCTAATAAAAATATTAATGCATTTTTTACTATAAAAAATTGCACAAAAGTTACAAATCACAACTGGCTGTTGACACCACTAATTATTAACTGTCAACTTTGCAAAAAATAGCAGTTAGAAAAACATGTAATCGTAAATTTTCATGGCTAGCTTTGTTTTTAAATAAAAATTCTTGAAATTTTCGTTTGTTGCAAGATATTTCGCATAAGAACACGTACCCCCGCTAAACTGTTCAAGTACCCCTGGGGGTACGCGTACCACACTTTGGGAAACACTGATTTAAACATAGGATTATTTTATGAAGCAGATTACAGTTTTGTTTTTCTGATTCCACTACGTTTGATTTTTTTTCTTTTCGCGATAAATTTCGCACTCAATAAATTAATTCTTTTTATTCATAAATTTTATCATTAGGTTTTTTTTTTTTTTTTTTTTTTTTTTGAATTCCGTTGATCTTGCCTTGTTCCGGGTTTTAATATTTATGCTAGTGCCTTTTTCAACTATCGTTTCGGTTCGATAATTTTCAAGTGTTTTTATTTAGATTAATAAGTTTTCCTTTTATTTTATCGTTTCTCCCCGTATAATTAGGTATGAAATATATTGCGTTATTTAATCATTGGTTTTGTTTATATTATTTCATTTAGGAATTGTAATTATTTTTAAAAAATAAATATGAGAATTTTGTATTTTTTAAACTTGATTTTCTTGTCTAAACTTGCAAATTTTTTTATTCTTTTAAATGTTATATTTCTACCATTTTTTTTTTCTTTTTAAAGTTAGGAGTACCTTTTTTTTTTTTCTCTTACTTTATGCATTGCACTTTTTCCTTATACTTCCGGTTCGATAAAACATCGATTAACGACACTTTTTGGTTGATCCAGAAAACCGGGAAATTCAGATATCCGGGATAGCGATGGTCCCGAGCATCCCGGATAATTGGTTCTCTACTGTATAACTTTTCATAATACAATACTACCTCAACAATTAGAGTTTTGTAATCTAGAACATTTCAGTATCAAAATAATTTTTTTCAAATTGAATCTAATAAAAATTAGCTAAATCAATTTTCTAGAGGCAAAATGCAGAATTTCACTTCTTTTAGTTATATTGTTTAAAAAACTATTCCAAAAACTAGGTAAGAATCTGAATCAATAACTGCTGAAAAACATTTAACAATGATTTAACATAATTAATAAGCGATGATTTAACAATGAAATTGTCATGAATTGAGTGTGTCAAAATATGATTGCTCAAATGAGCAACTCTAATTTTAATTCCAGTTGTGTAATACTATTGTATTGAAAATCTCAGGATTTTAAAAACCTTAATGAAATCCATAGCAATAACTGATAAACTGATTATCGTATCCACCTGGATTTACTACTAAATTGGGGCAAATCAAGCATGTAAAAAATTGATAATTTAAATTGCAGTGTTGTAATGTTGTTTAAAAAAAATCTGTAACAGTTACAGCCGTAAAGATGATCAACAATAGCTTGCCCGTTTGCATTACAAACACAGAAATGAATAAGAGTCGAAGAGTGATTAGGTACTTAAATGGATAATTCAAAATTTGTGTGTTTCTATCTATTGAAATACAGTAGAACCTCGATCAATTGTTTTTCAAAGGACCATCCATTTCAAATAATAGATATGGCAAAATGATGACTGCAGGACAACTTAAAATATCGAATAAGGACTTCAAGATATAAGAAAAATAATAAAGAAGTAATGGAATGGAAATTATTAAATTTACAATAAGTATAAAAAATTGTAATTAAAAAAATTATGTAATGCAAAATAACTTAATGCAAAAATATTTATAATCGAAAAGAAAGATAAAGAAACATGTTTATTTATTTGAAATATTCAGAAACTTAGGTTTGAGCCCTTTTTTCTTTTGAGTGCATCTTCGGAGGGCAAAAAAAAGAATATTTGATATTTTTAACAGATTGCTGTTCATTTTCTGTAAATTCTAATAAATACAGAAAATTCTTCATTGTTTCAAAAGCTTCAAAGTAGTCCAATTGACTGCAATATTTTCTTTAACTGGTGGTAGAATTTTTGAATGATAGGTGCAGAAATCTGCTAGTTTCAAAAACGATTTATTGAATATTATTAACATTGTAGTAATAGCATTTGTGACAGGAGCATTAAAACAATATGATACATACAGGAACAGGAGAGATGCAAGAATGATGAATTGAAGTTCAATGATATCAATGTGATATTCCACTGTAATAACTATTAATTATGGAAACTGAATGAGTTTATGATTTAATCATGTTGAAGGAAAAGCATTTTAAGATATTGAAACTTTAAAAACCATGGAATAATTGCCAAAAAAAGGCCTGGATTTATGATCAAATCAAAAAAATATTTTTTTTTAATGTTTGCTCTGTAATTTTGATTCTTCTTTTGGTTTAAATAAGATCAAAAGTGTGAAAGTTTCTAAAATCTTGTTTACGATCCCCCGAGCAGTTCATATCTTCAAAGTTATACTAAATTAGAGTATAAATCATATTATTAATGTATAGTTTTGAATTCGATTGTTTGTTCAATCATAATTATGCAGTTTTGGTTTGAAATATATTGTGTTATATAACTTTATTTCTTTGTACTTCCTTAAATTATTACTTTTCTAAGTATTTTAAGAACGTATCTGTTTGCTATAATGTCTATAAAAGATATAATCATCTTCTTTTTTCTTCAAACACATACTATATGGTCTTTTCAAAGCTTTGACTATTTTATTTGCCTTTTTAGGTCGTCTATTAAAGGCATTTAATATTGACTTCAATTGGTATCATTTAGCCTCTTGGGTTAACATTACAGAACAATGGCCATACAGAACATCTTGGATTATCATGTACTATGAAATGCATGAGAATGAATTTGATGAGATGTTGCCTTTAAAAACTGTCTATGAAAAGTAAGATTGAATATTTTCATTTCTTTATAATTTTAGAAAAATAAAGTGATAATAAAAGAAATTTAAAGGGTTTAAGTATGAAATCTTTCAAATCTTAGAAATTAAATCTATAATCTATTTTTCAAATAATCCTGAAATTTTCTCTCCGTAAAATTAATGTTTAGATGTCTTATTTATAAAACAAGTTTATTTGTTTATTTATTTTATGTGTGGTTGGTATTTTTTATACTTTAATTTCTTTATTAGGATTAAATCTTATATGCCTGTATCAAGAGAGCAGGAACCAACTCTTGATTTGGACCACGATGAAAGAAAGTTTGAAGTATTTTTATCATTTCATTCGAGCAGCTTGTTAATCAATGATTTGAAAGTGTTTTTGCCTTTTACCATAAATCTTGATCCTTACATAAGAAAGGTCATACAGGGTGAGTGATATATATTTTTAATTTCTATATTTTTCAATTTTCTTTGTTCTTATCCTATTTATATTCTTAAATTTATTTTATTTTTCTTTATTAATTTAAGAGCTTTTTGTGGGTCATGTCCTTATTTTGAATCTTTTTCCATTCTGTTCTTCTCTTCTGTTATCCTCTTATTAGTATTCTAAGTTCTTTTAAAATTCCAGTTAATGAAATTCTCCTTGTGTAAAAATTTTCTTTTGCTTTAACGATTTTTTGCACATCTTTATTTCGGCTTTTTATCAAAAGATTTTTGTTTGTTGTCTTGTACTCCAGAAACTTTTAAAATAAAACTAGGACATTTATCTAGAAACATTTCAATTTTTTTTTATTTTTGCCTGTTTCTGAACTATAAAGTAGAACTGCTCTGACAATTGCTTACTGTGTTTATTCTTATTTAAATATTTGGTAGCTCTCATTGTTTTTTTAAAATCCTAATCAATGTAGTATAGGCCTTCCTCTAATTAACGCATCAATTAGTTTAAAATTAAAAGTTCTGGATATTAAAGAGGAAAGAACCATTCAACTCATGAGTTTGTTCATCAAATGCCCGAAAAACTTTCTCTTGTAAAGCGAGAATATTTGTTACTTTTTAAACAATTTTTCAACTTAACAGTTTTCGTAACAGTTTTACTTTTAATGAGATCATTTTTTATTTACCATAATCAAAAAATTGTAATTATAAGAAAAGCATTTTTCTATTGATTCACTGCAGACTTATATTTATTCTATTCAAAATTATATTGTCTTCATTTTTTTTAGAAACACATCAACAGATATCTGAGTTTTTGAAAAGTGATTTGAAACCTTCCAATCCACCCACAAAGTTGGATTCTGTAAATGCAGCTGTTAATATGAAAATCCAGCGGATGACTACTCCTCTTCCTACACCAGATTTTGGACTCACAATGGGTTACTGTTCACCTGCCACTTTTAACAGAAAAGATATGTTTCAACATAATAGAGCTCCGCCTGTTCCTAATTATGCTGCTTCTCCTCAACCATGGTGGGCCATGTCTCCATCGCATGATATGGTTATGTCACAGAATTTGCTTCATTCTTCTAAACCAACTTCAGCTATGGTATGCCATTAATTAATTACAAAAAAGATTTTTCTTATATCTTTAAAGATATGTCAGTCTCATGTGGAAATCCTCTCAAGTCATAAATTATTTGAAAATTAACCGGATACCTGGTTTTTGTACAGGGATGAAATAAATCATAAATAATGAACAAATTATTCTTAATCAATACAGAGATGTTAACAGAGTAAGTCCCTTCACATTGTTTAGTGCAAAAGCGCCATACTTGGGACATAATTAGGCACTGATAATAATATAATTATTTGTGGTCAGCACATTTTAGTGTAAATTTATTCTCAATCGAGTAATTTTTCCAGTTATTTGGTATAAAGTATGTAGCTATTTTTTTAATTTTTACATTACTGTTAATTAAGTTCATAAAAATACATTTCAAAGGCATAACTATAAATAAAATAAGCTTTTTATATAGTTTTCAAAACATTTAGTTGCATTTCTCCAACATGCCATCAAATTTGATTTTACCATTATCTTACATAAAGAATCAAGGGTAAATAATAATTAAAGATTGTTTAGTAACTTCTCTGTTAAACTTGTTTTTATTTACATAGAGCTGTAATATAGAATCTCCTTTTGGGGTTAGAATTGCTCCATGTAGCAGCTGGCCACCATTTTGGATTTACACTATGACATCTGTTGTTACACAAAAGATTTTGGAGTTTCAAGAGAGATGCACACAAAAATACAAATTCTTTCTTTTACCATTATAAAGAGTATTTTATGCTTATAAACATCATGTTCATATTTATACAGTTTTTAATATATTTAATTTGTTGTTTTAAACTATTACTTATTCTTTTTTTGTTCTAGTAATTTGTAGTAAAATTTTTTAAATATCTCAAAAATTTACTCAAATCATTACTTAGAGATTCTTTGTTTAAAATTTGCTTAAATTTGAAATTTACTTAATTACCTAAAAGGTATTTTTAGCTTTTACTTAATTACCTAAAAGGTTTTATGTTTTTATTTTTCCCTGCAAATTACCCAGATATTTATTCTTTAAAGAAACTTAATGCTCTTACATATATTATCTTAATTCAAAATTTCAGATTATCAAGAATTTTGTAAAATAAATTCATAAATATTGCTTTCTTTTCTCACTCAATAAAATTTTAAGAATTTCATTAGGTCTATTATCAACCTTATGTTTTTAATTTTTGTGCAATTGTTAACTAGTTTAGATCAAATTTGCATAGTTTTCCAAATTTTTACTCCATAAAGGTGAAGATTAATATCTTCAATAAATTTTAATTTTGGTAGATCAGTTACTCTTCTATTACTGTTTCTACTAAAAAAATTTTATGTGTTTGTAGATTTTACATGATCAAGAGAAACTTAGTTCCTTATCTGTGGCTGGCATTTCTGAATTATTAAGGTCACAAGATAAACTCAATATGAAGAAGCTTGATCACTATACCTCTGTCATTGAAGAAAATAACATAAATGGCCAAGTTCTACTTACATGTGACTTGAAAGAATTAAAAGACACGTTGAATATGTGCTTTGGTGATTGGGAACTTTTCAGAATATTAATTTTGACTTTGAGAGAGCATGAGATGGCAAACTTGAGTACAGGTAATTATTATTACAAGGAGGAAAAACAATTGTCTCGTACCACTTCCTTCACTTCGAAACAGCCTCTAAAAAATACTGGAAATAAGTCTCCTGAACATAAAGTGGTTGATAATGCCTCTTCTAAAGCGTCTAGAGTTATAGCAGAAAGTAATGAAAATAGTATCCAAAAGCAAAGAAGTAGTGTTTTAGAAAAGCAGGTATCCTATAAAATTCAATATTTTGTATAAAATGTTATAATTTTTATAGTTTCTTAGAAATTTCTATATTATTTAGACTTCTATTTGTTTTAAATGCTTTTAACATTACTTTTAAACTTGTTTAAAGTTGGTGTATTTTTAATATTGTGTTAGGTTAGAGATCATACTTATTTGAAAATTTGATGTTTTCTTTTAGGGTATTTTCAAAGAGTGCACCCTGTTTTTTTTTTTTTTTTTTTTCTTCCAAGATGCCTCTTGGGTAATGATGCAAGTTTTAAGATAATACGTATTTACTCAGGTGTCAGACAAATGTTGGTGATTTGTTATAATAAACAAAATGGTTTTAGTTATAAAAGGTTTTTGTGTGGAATAAAATTTTATTTCTTAACAAGTATCTGAGTTTTACCCAGAATTTTTTCAAGTGTCTTTTTGGTAGTGGTCCAAGTTTTAAAATAATACCTATATACTCAGGTGTTAGACGTATGCTAGTGATCTGCAGTAATGAGCCAGATGGTTTTAATTATAAAAGGTTTTTTAGAAAATGTTATTTTTTTAACAATTAGCTCAGATTAACCCAGAAGTTCTTCAGGAGCCTCTTTGGTAATGGTGCAAATTTTAAGATAATATGTATTTACTCAGTTATTAGATATATGTTAGTGATCTGTAGTAATGAATAAGATGGTTTTAAATTATAAAATGTTTTTGTAGGCATAAAATTTTATTTTGTATCAAGTAGCTCAGGTTAACTTAGAATTTTTTTAGGATGCCTCTTTGGTAATGGTGCAAGTTTTAAGATAATATGTATTTATTAAGTTTTATCGAGCTTAGTTCTAATACTTATTTGTGTACAAGTATATAAAAAGAATCAAACTTAATATTACTTATATAATCCTTTCTTAGACTTTTCTTTAGAGAGATTTTTTCCTTTTTATAATTTAAGAGAATATTGAACAATGATTAATGAATTTAAGAATTATTGCATTGTTAAAGGTAACTTTAAAGAATATAAATGTCTTAAATGTGACAAAATTAAAGAAAGTATTTAATTTATGATAAAACAAATTTAACTTTAAAATTTTTAATGATCTTATATTTTATAATTTTTTTTTGCTGTATTGTAAGTTTCCCTTCCAATTTTGTGCCAACTAATGTGTAATGTGCAAATTGATGCCATTTTTTGATAATTTTATTGCCAAGTTTACACATCCACAAAACTATTGTTATTTTTTATTATTGTTACATTTAAATGAAAAAAAATTTTTGTGCCAAGTTTAATAAATTTTCATTTTATAATGATTTTAGCATGAATGTAAAATCTCTTAATTTTGTTATTAATATGCATTCTTTTTTGGAAAATAAAATAATTGCATGAAACCTTTGCATGTTATTTCTTTTTACTAATCCTATTTTTTATTTTTACTCAAAACTTTTCTATCTGCACTTAATTTTCTTTTCACTATCTAATATTTATATGCTTGAAGGAACATTAATATAAATAGTTTCTGGATTTGAATAATTTTTATCTTGTAGTATTTCAAAAAGTGGTATTGTATTTATGAATAAATGAAGGTAATGGGCTGATTTGTTAATAAATACTAGACATTTAACTTTGATTTAGATATTTAACTTTGTAAACAAAAAAAGCTTTTTGTGATATAACTTTGATATGTTTTTTTTTTTAATTAATGTGAAAACAAGTTAAAATTTTAATAAATAAAATAGAAATTTTAACTCAGCACTCATAGAAAATAAGAATTATCAATGATTAGTTCTGACTGATTCTTGCTCTTTCAGTTTATTTATTAAAAAGTCTATGCTGTCCCATAAAGTGTTTTATCAGCATTTAAACTTAATATTCACATAGAACAAAATAAAATAAAATTAGATTATGAAAAATTCTAATATTTAGATTAATCAAATACATAAGAAAAATCAAATACGTAGGAAAATAATAGAATAATGAACTAAAATTTTAATTTATTTAAATATTTTTTCATTGGTAAATTTTCTATTGTAATAGCTGATACAATCTATAGGATCATATTAAATTTGATTTTAATATTTTTCAATTAAGATCAAATTTTGTGCTTAGTAAAATTAGTCTACACATTAAGCAATGAATATTGTTAACACTTACTGTTCTTAAAAAATGATGAAGAATGGGAAATTATCATCATTAATCCAGAGTTATTTCTTAATGTATATTGTGATTGCATTTAAAAACCTATTAACAAGAATGAATCAAAAAATTATATCAAATCCAAACTGAGATTTGTTATCTTTAAATGCTTAAATCTTATAAATATGAAGCAAAAAATATCACTTCATATCTAATGTATTATAATAAGTGTAATGATCTCTCATTATTGTGGACTATGAAAAGAGAATCATTTATAGCCCTTATATTCATTTTAATTGAGTAAAAAGGTCATACATTTTCCACCAAATACCATTTGAAAAGAAAGTAAATTTTTCTTGCTCTTTTTGAAAAATTAGATAAACTTTATAAATTCATCATGCATTCAAATAACTTTTTCTTTATTTCTAAGATTTTAAAGGGCCACCCATAATGAAATGAACATTTTTTGATAAATTTTGTGGCAGTTGAAGACAGTGATAACAACTAATTTTCAAAAATTGCTTGAAGATAAGCAAAGCCAATGTTTTATTTATTTATTTTCCTCTTTTGTTCTAATGTAAATAATATAAAAAGAATTTCTTTCTTTTATCTAATGATTTACTACACATTAGGCATTGTGTTTTACATTTTTAATTACTATTAAGAATTAGCGGAAATTATAAATATATACTCATTAATTGAAGATCTGACTCATGTCACACTATTGAAACATCACTGTTTAAGTTAAATCTTAAATGAATTCTCCATTGAAAATATTCTAAAGAAAATGCAACAAAAAATTTCATTTAAACATATTTAATGGCATAACTTATATTGTCTAATTAGAATAGAATGTTTCTTTCTTAGAAAAACAGATCTGATTCAGTTTGAATGGTGAAATGAAAGTTTTATTAAGTAAGGAGTCACAATATAAAACACACTATTTCAGCTCCATTTAATAAACTGTTCAACCAATTTTTTTTTGTATTTTAAGCAAACTTTAGAAATATGTTTTTAAATATTTTTTTTTTAACATTTGAATTAATTTTTTAAAAACATTCTATAGTTACTTTTAATTAAAAAAAATTCCGCTAATTTAAGATGTTAACACATTTCTGTATAGTTTAAAAATGTTCTCTTCAAACTGGAAGTCATTTAAGATTCAACTTTGTACCGAATGATATAAATAAGCTATAAAATTGTATTTATTTTAAAGTGTTTATGTACAGTCCATCATTCAGTGTTGGGGGAAAAAGAAAAAACGATTTCTATCAAACCCTATAGAAAATCATGATCCATGATCCACTGTCTATAATTTTTGACTTATTTGCTATTTTTTTTTAATCATTAATTGCGTCTATATACAGTGGTAAAAAAAATAAAAAAAATAATAACACCTTAATAATTTGTACCGAATGATCAGATTTTTTACTTACTAGTACTTTCTTGACTGCTCTTGAGATTTCATGTTGTTTTCTTATCACAATATATATAGTTTCTATTACAATAATGACCTAAATTTTGGATAAGATATTTAATCATGTTTAGCAATAATTTGAAAAAAATTGTGCTGGCGTAAGTTTTAAAATTTAACATTTCTTAGCAGACCCACAATGTGTTAAGAGGCAGTCTTCATATATAGTATTTAAACTCATCTTTTTTCAACATATTTATATTATTGACTTTCAAAATATGGGTAGCTGCAGTCTAGTAATAACTGCCTCAGTAATTTAGACGTAAAAGTTGAAAAAAGTGTGGCTCTCTTAATATATTTAATTTTGTGATTATTGTCATATCTTCAGAAATTGTGTTAATCAAGATATTTGCATACAAATATAAAACTATTTTATTATAAGATGATTTCGTGCAAAAAGTAATTTTTAATGTTTCATAAAGATGAAGAAAAGGGTTCTAAGGCAAATGTTCCCAAATTTTATCCATGTTAAGGCACTCTTACGAAATTCTTTCATGACTATATATTTATATAATATTTTATATTTAACATTTATTATATACATATAATGTATTTTTTATTCACTCAAAACTGAACTATAAACTAGTGATAATAGTTATATACATCATTATTGCAACTCAAGCTGAAAATCACAAACAACTCAAGCTGAAAAGTTACTTTTAAAGATAATAATATATAATAATACAAGTATTAATAATATAAGAGAAGCTCTGGGGAAGTAAAAATGTCCATGTTCTGTATAAAGTATTGTGAATTCATTTAATGTGAAAGGTGCGCTTGCTTCTTAGTGCATCACTTTTCAAATCATATTTTATATCAAACAGTAATTATTAAATGTAATTTTTTTCATGAAATTATATTTAGACTAGTTTTCTAATTGTGTGCTAAAATATATTTAGATTTACACCATTAGTTCTGGAAGTTATAGCAAAAAAATACAAAAATCAAGCTAATATTAACTCGAAACTTTTCAACTCTTCTCCAGAATAAATTAAAGGGACTGTATTTCTCAGATTACAGCAACTTACTGTGTTTTTAAGGTGACCAGTATTTTGTTGTTAAGTGAACTTTTTGTCTATTTAATGATGTTAAACTTATGTTTTGTAAAATGGTAAAATATCAATTCTTTTTCAATTTATTTCAGTTGTTCAATTTTTGTTAATATGAAATTTTGGTTTTATAATTGTTAAGTGTCTTTAAATACTTAAAATTTATTAATTTTTTCTCTATGCATTATAAGTATTTTCTCATTTCTTTTTGTATTGGTATTAACTGGGTTATTTTTTTTTATGATCACTTCATTTTTATAACTGTCAAATGACTTATTGAATTTTTTTTTTTTTTTAATTTAAAAATATATGTTTCAATAATTTTTCTTTCTCTTCTTGCAAGCCTTCACCTTATTGGCAACATGTATTAAATGAGGTGGGATTTCAATCATTTTTTCATATTTATTTTCTGCATTTATTGATATTTATTTATAATCTTACATATATTTTGTTCCTTACAGCTTGTAATCGTAATTAAATTTTTCCTTTCATGTTCTGAAAATTTCCTATAATAGTATTAATTGCATGTATGTTATTTATCACTAGAACTTATACTTTTTTCTTACACAAGTTTACGAAGCATTCTTTAACAAAACTTTTGAAACTCTGCATGACTTTGTATAAAAATGCATTTCTATTAAAGTTTATAACCTTGTACAAACTTCATATAAAATTTTTAATTACTTAGTAATATTTTTTTTAAATAATTCAGTAATTCTAAAATGCATCTTTATTTTTAATATTACTAATTGTAAAAACTTATTTTTTATAGAATGAAATAAGAAAAATATAAATATTTTTAAATATTTTCTTCTTAATCTGTCTCTTTACATCAGTGTTTCCCAAAGTGTGGTACGCGTAGCCCCAGGGGTACGGGAACAGTTTAGAGGGGGTACGCGTTCTTGTGCGAAATATCTTACACCAAACTAATATTTCAAAATTTTTTATTTGAAAACAAAGCTAGCCATGAAAATTTACGATTACATATTTTATTTTTGGCTATTTTTTGTTAATAATTAGTGGTGTCAACAGCCAGTTGTGATTTTTAACTTTTGTGAAATTTTTTTACAGTACAAAATACATTCATTTTTTTATTAGCGGTACGCAGCGTTACGAAAAATTTTGAAAGGGTACACTATAGTCATAAGTTTGGGAAACACTGCTGTACATGAACAAAATGAGGTGTGAAGTATAAATTTTTTTTTTTATGTAAAATACTTTCAATTTAAATAATTTAAGGTAACAATGGAAGAATCAATGATTGTTGGAGCTTTAGAAACTTTGAATGAAGAAGCGTTAGAAGATACTTTGGAAGAAAACAATATGAGAAAAGGCTCTAATCCATCCGTGATAGTTGGAAATCCACTGAGTCCAATTCTGTCTGATACTGAAGAGTTGATTTCTGAGGAGAAGCTGGGCCTTCAGCATCAGCATCATATGCCCATTGTCGCTACAACTCCATCAGAAGTGGATGCTCTATATTTATGCAGCCTTCAAGGTTCTCCAACTCTACGTGTCAGGTAGAACCTTTTTTCTTTGTACTTAAATTTTTATCTATGTGTTCTGTCTGTTAATAGTGTATGATATTGGGTCTCTTAAAAATGATTGACAATATGTAAAATCGATTTTTTTTTAAAAAAGAGGAAAGAGATAGTTATGCACACTTTGCTTCATTCTGCTTATAAAAGCAGAAAATTTATTCTCAACAATTAGTTGGAAATTAATTAGTCCACGGATGACATGGTTGACTTGAAAATCTCTAAATTGATGTTTTTTGCTACATGCCAGACTATTTTAACTAAATATTTGCATTGGCTGTTATTAATATTGTCCTCTAACTGTGTCACATTGTTGCTGCAAATGGTGGTTATTTTTAAAACTTTCTACAGTTTTTCTTAGTTTGCAACATCATCAGTTGACAAATTTCATTACTAATTTTAAAAGTTTTAAAAGTCTGTTCATTTCTATATCCTTTTATATTTCTTTCATTGATTTTTCAAAAAGTCATTTTTGTAATCCCAGTTCCATAAAATATTTATAAAAAAATTCAGAGATTTTTTAAACCATAAGTATGTAAAACATTTTGAGAAAATGCCATTTATAGTAGTGAAGGATTATCTCAACTATTTGAGATTCATTGCATTACAAGAAACAATGTACATTTGTCCTTTATGCAAGTTCTAGCTTATATAAGTTGGCAAATATTAGTGAATGCCCATAATTATCAAAAATACAAGGTGTCCCAGGATTATTGAAACAAACTTTAAGGGAAAGTAGGGAACATCACAAGGATTCAAAATTGCATAGTAACCCATGGTTGTAAACTTCTTCGTTTCCCTCTAAGTTGTTCATAAGAGCATTGGAGAAAATAGACCTGTATTTCCACAGTCATAAACAATCTTTCTGCGGCTCGTGCATTTCTTTCTGTCAATCTGTATTTCATGTGCATATCTGCCAGCTGGTGTTCATAAAACGTTGCATACTCCTCTACAGGAAATGACAGCAGCTGTGTAGGTCTGTTTCAACCATTGATCTTGCGAACAACATCACTCAGTGAAGAACGTTTTCGACAATGGATTGCTATGCAAATCTGAATCCTTGAGATGCCTCCTATCTTCCCTTAAAGTTTGCCCCAATAATCCTGGGACACCCTGTTTATATAAGTAATATAGTAAAGGAATGTTTTGAAAATTGTGATGTTAGGTCCCACCGTAATTGATTAACAATTTTCCTTATATATGTATGTAGTAGTTTTAATTCACGATCATCCGCCATTGAAACCACTTACTTTCGTGTTGAAAGGTGCCAGACTGTCCAGACGGGAAAAGTCCTGAATATGAAATTAACTTACTCTTTTCTATAGAACAATCTAATTATAGCAATCAGTCTTTGTCTTGCAGCACTGCATGTAGGCAGTTCTCCGCTATCGTTGTTGCTGTTTTAATTATTTTCCTTCCTTATTAAATTTGTTAAGTTTAATTCTTAAATTAATTATTGTCTTTTTTCCTCCCTTGCTGCACAAATCACTACACGCATATTTGTGCTGCAGTAAATAAAACAACAAAATTATTCAACAATTGTTTTTTGTAATGGTAAATTAATATATATGTGTGTGTGTATGAGAAACGAATCCTCTGTGAGCGTAGACCAATAGATGTCGTTCCCTCCACAATTAGAACTGTTAGAACTATTTCGATGCGAAGGACAAAATAGGATAGAGTAAGTTGAATATGTGAAAGTAAATCTGTGCGACTCTATGTGTTTTTTTTTAAATATTAAAGCATAAGTATAATCCTTTATGTCTTTTTTCATTGTCATAGTTCATTGTCATGTATAGTGCATGTTCTTAAAAATCTTTTTTTTTACAGTGCAATGTCTTTAAGTGACTCCATGACTGATCTTGAGTCATCATCATTAGGAAGATCTCATAACCTTTCTACAGCTCTTGAGACTTCAACCCTGTCCCTCACTCGAACAAAGAGTGAAGATAATGACTCTGCTTCAACTACTTCAAGTCCATCAAGAAGGCGTGATATAAAGTTGAAGCCCGTCACTCTACAACGACCATCTTCACTGGTGTACGACTCTGCCGCATATATACATCCTCCGCCAGGGAACAAAAACGAAACTTTTTGCAAATCAAAATCTGATGCGGGCTCAGAGCATAGTAAAAAGTTTCAAGAGAAGAACAATGCATTTCACCACGTAACAAACAAAGTAAAACAGTTGAAGAAGAAATCAACTTCAAAATCTGACTGCTCCTCCGACAGTTCAACCGAAACCGAAGAAAAAGTGAGGCCGAAAAATTTACCACCCAAGCCTTTACCCACCCCAGGTTCGGACGCAGATGGGTTCTTTTCAGATGATGAGCATACCCCTCTTGTATCCCCGTTTCACATGAATCGCTCTAGTCATTATAATCTGCAATCCTCGAAATCAGAAAAAGAAAGTACACCAGAAAAATCTATTCCAAAGCACTGCAAGTCTGATTCTGGCTCTCACAGGAAAATGAAAAAGCAATTAGAAAGACAATATTCTGTGGAGAGTAATCTTTGTGATCATTCAAGACCACCGCCGTCATCTACGTCAATGGTTGAAATAGCGACACCACTCAGTACTACACAGTATGTTCCGATTATGACTGCATATGGACAAGATGTTACGGATTCTCCATCTGTTGAAGAAACTGTTTCAATTTTAGAAAGTCAAATTCACAACGAAACAATTTTATGAATCTCTATTGGTTAAAATATATTTTATGTTATTTTAAATCCAAACTAAAAATGAAGCATTTGTATGTTAGATAAGATTTTTTTCATGCCATGTTATTTAGTAGTGTGGAAAAAGTTTATTCCCACTGTTCCAGAGTACTGTTTATTTTCAATTAAATTTTTTTGGTACGTTTTAATTTTTTAGAAAATGCCCTGTATATTTTTCTATGTTAGGGAACAAAACAGCGCAGTGTTATGAAAATTATCCTATTACGAACCTTTTTAAATAATTCGTAAGTCTTCTGATAGATATATAAAGAAATTTATAAGTAAATATAAGTTTTATGTAGTAAAGAAGAGAGTTATGAATTCTAGAAATAAATTTTGTGAAACAAAATTGAACATTTTTTAGTTTTTAAGATTAATTATTAATTTTATGTCTGACAGAAAATATTATTTTGAAACTTTTGTATTCAATTAATGATAAAAAAAAATTTATTTTGAGAAAAAAAAGAAGCATATTTTGGGTTAGCATATTTTATTATATTTAGTTATTTCTTATCTTTGCTACTATAGTTTCTGTATTCAAAGTTAGATTTTTTTTTTAACTTTATTTTTATATAATCAGTATTTATCTATTATTATATATCAGGTTTATAGAAAATTCAAGAATTTCTTGAAAAAAATGAATCATTTCATTTTTTAGACTGAAATACTCATTTGTAAATAATTCATTTTTTTTAATTCATAATTTTATTTTAAACTAGTATTATTAAGCATTTTTTCTCCTTTGAACTGTCAACATTATTTCATATTTAATTTTTAGAAATGTGAACCTGAATACCTAAGAGATTTTTATTAAATTATTCTATTTAAAAATATAAATTTGTTGATAACATTCTCTTCATTATGATATGTAAAGTAATAATACATATCCAAATAGTTACTAACTATAAATTTTATTTCATGTATATGCTTAGTTTAATTCTGTTCAAATTTAGTAAAATTGTTTATGGCAAAATATTTGATATTTCTTTGTTACAGCACATAAGTCCAATATACTAAAAATTATAAACAAAATCTTCATTTTTAAATATTTCTGATGTTCAAAATTACCCATAAAGGTCAACTTTTATCCTAAAAATAATTAATTCTTAGATGACTGAAATAAAAAAAATTTTTTTTTTGTTTAATTCAATATTCAAGTAATGCACAAGATTGATAATGGCATTTATGTTCATTTGTAGTAATTTATCATCAGAAATAAACAAATATCAATAATATATTATAAAAGTAGAAGAATTAGCATTTTATTTTTAATAATTATACTATAAAATATATTAACTCATTAAAATAGAAACTGAATAGTATATAATTCGGTTTTCATATTTTCATAAACAATTGATTAGAGAAATGATAGTTTGTAATATAATATTTTAAAGCACTTATGTTATGAAATATTATGGTCCTGTTTTCAAAACAGAAAATGATACTATGTATAATATATATGAATTTAATTTTCATTAACTCTAAAGAATTTTGTCTTGAAACATTTTTAAAAAAATCTTAGAATTTTTTTTTACAATTATCATATATTTGAAGAATTATTTAATTTGATAATAAAATATTAATTACTTTTGAAATGCTTATCATTGATCATCTTAAACATTATACGAAAAATATGTAGTTGAGTAATATGAATTGATTACATAAAAGCATTTTTCTAATTCAAGGCTTGCATTCTTATCAGGAAAAATGGATTCATCTTTAGGATATTTAATTTTTTTCAATAAATTTTTATAATTAGAGATGTTTATTTATGTATTGCTTACATGTACTCAGGAATTTTTAGAAATATTCTACAAGAGCAAACCAAGTATTCATGTGCATTTTATATTGGCCTTTCATTTCTATTTTGTTCTAATTAGCATTTATTTTATAGTCTTTATTTGTATAGAAATTAAAAACTGTTGGAAATAAATAATTATTAAAACAAAATATCTGTATTCATTTATTTTAAGGTTTTAATTTAATAATTCTATCTAGTACAGAAAATTTTTTGTTTAACTGCACTCAATTTCTTATAAGGAATTTTGGTTCTCCTAACTCTTTTTTTTGAAAAAAGAATTCTAAGTAAGTACAAGAGTTTCTCGGATGAAATTTCTAAATTAATGACATTTTTGGTTACTTTTTACTCTTAAATAACCTTAGAAACAGTTTGTCTCCAATTGTTCTAGAATCAACAAATTTGAATTTTTACCACAAAAGGAAGAAATCAATGTTCGTTAATTTAAAACTAATGTGATTGCTTCTGTATATCAGTTCTGTGATCAGTATATTAAGTAGGAAATTATGTATGACATGCTCATAATTTTATGAAATTGAGGCAAAAATGACAAAAACCAGTGTCTTGTTTAGATTCTTATGAAAGGTTTTATTTTTGTTAAAAATCTAATAATAATTTTCTGAATCTAACATAAGTCTAGAATTTGGTTGTTCTACCAGGGTCTTGTTTTTATAAATATATGAAAATATGTACATGTCTTTCATGTAATTAATAATATGTAATTAATAATTTTCTTAAGATTTATAACGAAGGTATATTTTTAAAATTAAAAATATTGCTAAGGACCAATTTGTAAGATAAAAGCTCCGTTAACAAACCGTAACTTTTCCAAAATTAGCTACTGTTCATGAGTTTAGTATTCGTCCTAAGCCCAGTCCCGTGACATGTGAGAAACAATTTTGAATGCTTCCTTGAAAGTTTTTAGTAGAAAAGTTAACTGTATATTAAATATTATATACCTAACAAAAAATAACTTAAACTTTTTAGAAAAGAAACATTCCCCAGAAAGTTTCATCACATGTCTACTGCTAAGCAACGAAGAGTTCATAAACTGGTTTTACACCGGTGCTAAGATTTAAATTTATCAATGCCAAGATAGGATTGTGTACCAAACACAATGGTCAATTCCTAGTAAGTTATATTTCTTTTTAATCTGTAACTATCCGACACATTTTTCTTTCTCTTGATTCTGTAATTATTTTTTATTAAAATTCTTTTAGTATATTATAAATTCTGATTGTGTGTGTTAAAATAGAAATATCAATGACAAAAATTTTCTTAAGAACCTTCAGTGTTTTAAAAAAATTTTCAATCTAATATATTGTTGTTTCTTAATATTAATATAAAGGTAAGTTCCTAAAACCTTTTCTGCAGACTGCCGTTCTTTGCTTTATTCAGCTAGAAAGTAATGAGATGAAGTCGAGGGTATTACGTAAATATTTATTATTGACATTCTATAATATATAAAACAATGATTAATATGATAAAAGATACCCAAATTTCGTTTATTTATAAAGTGATGAATGTTGTTAACTGTGGCAAACCGCATCTTATTCTCAATTCCAACTGACTTAAAGGTTTTGAGGAGGATAAAAAGTTATTTTTTTGCGCAATCAGCACCGATTGATACTTATGTTAGGGGGTGATGAGGACTTAGGACAAAAAAGGACATTAGTTTTAACAAAGAGAAATACGATTTGTTTTTTAAGTATTGTTTAAAAAAGCAGACTGCTATGATATCTTTCTACTGAATTTCAAGAGTATTTTACAATTTTATTATTAAAAAAAAGTCCACAACTTTTATTTTAGTCTTTTTGAGAGAGGGTATTTTGTAAAAATACAATAAGACGGTTGCATACAGTAAACATTTTAGAAACACAGAGAAAATTTTTGAAAATGATTACTCTAACACAAGTTTTTGAAAGTAATAAAAATGACAGCTTTTTATATAAAAAATATCAAAATTAGTATATTAAAATAATCCTATGTACGAATTACACAGAGAAAGGATTAAAATAGTCTGTTGAGTGGTTCTATGGCAATACAAGCAGTTTTAAAATCATATTTAAATCTTCATATTTGATTTGGCATATTAAAAGGTTTAACACTGCTATGATGAGATAATTTTGAAAATGTTGGAAGAGAATATATTTTTCCTGAAGATGATTATCACTAGTAAATAAAGAATTGTTTATTCCTGAAAAACACTGCTTAAAGAAATATAAATCATTGTAGGAAATTATTATTCATTTGTCCAATTATAGTGAAAATAAGCAATTATTTGTTAAAAATCAAATTGTTTATAATTTTATGAATCAAATATGATAAATAAAAGCTTTAATTTTTGCAAATATAGAGCTCTATCAAAATAACAATTCATTTTTATTTTACATAAGCATTTGGTAAAATTATACATTTTGAAAATGGCCCGAAGGGTACAGCTGCAGGGCCAAGTCTTTCAGCACACTTCCATCCATCAAGAAATCAAAAATGTGAGTTATGTAAATGTTAAAATAGTTTCCACCAAGGAATCCTATTAATTGCCTTAATTTATTGCCAAAGCTCTTTTTCTTTGCCTTATACACATTCAAATGAGTTGGCAGAAAAGAAAATGAGAGAAATAATAACGAATCTGAATAAAATCAAACATTTAGCTTCGAATTCTATGCTAATATGTTAAGCAGATTTTGAGAGAATTTCTAAAAATAGATTATATTCTGCACTCAATGCAAGGTTGTGGCATAAGAGATAACGGATTCTATTAATGATTTTTATTCACTGAAAAAAAAAAAGGATTAAACAAGATAATAATTTAGTTTTTAAATGTTATGCATATTTCAGCATGATAAATGCATTTGGCAGTCATCCTTTTTTTTTTAACTTAATTTTCGTGACATGGATCATTAGTTAAAAAAATATATTTTTAATCACATTGAACGAATTTGTATTAAATTTTTTTTACACCAATATTATAATGAATGCAGCACTATGGAAATGCTTTAAAGAAATATTTTTACTGCCATTCATAACATGAGAGTTCTAATATTAACTAATTTACTTGCACCAGAGCTAGAAGAATCTTGTCCAAACATATAGGGGAAAAAAGCATGAATTTTATTTTATCAATTAGTCATAAATTTATTTTCAGTGGTTATTAGTTTGTATTGTTGTTTATAATTGGTCCTGTTTTTTTTATTATGTTTGTCCATTCAAAACAGCTCATTTTTAAATATTAAAAAAAAAGAAAGATTTAATGACGATTATTTCAATTTGTTAGTATCAAGTGGGTACTTCCATTCGTGCATTATTTAGTGCGAGAAAAAAAAAACGTTGCACTAAACATAGTTTGATTTTTTCAGAAGAAAACTAGATCAAACAACAGCAAGACAAGTTTATTTTTATTCAGGAATTGAAATTAAAACTAATTTTGAAGTTTTACGCAATCATACACAACTTAATCTGAAGTTTTATTCAATTTCAAATGTAGAAAAAAAATGATAAAAAAAGCATGAATATCGTAGAACTCTAGTTGATTAAATATAAAATTTAATTCACAAAATACTACAAATGACCTTTATTGCATACAGATGCGAATGAAAATTAAATGAGTTATTTAGATTGAAATTCTCATTAGTTTCATACAAAAAAGAAAAAAAACTTCGAAATTTAAAAAAAAAAATTTCATAATTATATTTTTAAAAAAGTTCTTTGCTAAAACTTAGGTGCCTTTTAAGTATGAGAGTAGATAAAATATAAACCTAAAAATAAAGATAAAACATAAATGGAAAATTGGAACTCTTCCTGTTTGAGCTTTTTAGACCCGTTCCAAATTATTTCAACTTTTGAAAAGTTTATCGTTTAATTATTTAACTGTTGATTAATTGATTTAATTGTGCCGTCAGTATTCTTCATTTAATTATAATTCTTTTAACAATATTTTAAACATTTCTTTTGGGAAACTAAAACTACAATAAAAAAAAATTAAACTCTTAAAAAATGCTAAAATACAATCTTAGGGAACATACCAACTAAATGTGGTTTCATGATTTGTCAACTACTAATATTTGAATTTTGAATGAAGCACCACATTGTTTATTAATAACAAAAAGAGAAGGAAAGTATAAATTCACTTTTCACTTAAGATGAAAACTGATTAAACTTTTCACTTTGTTTTCAAAAAGGTATTATTAGAACAATTTGGTGTTGAGGAATTTACACAGTATTATAACAAAATTATTGCAGTGTGATTCTTTAACATAACCTTAAAATTGTTTAAAATTAAATAATAATAATAAAGAAATAATAACAAATTGCAACTTCGAATAAATATTTATTTACAAAACTACAGGGATTCTGATAAACGATTGGCAACTTGTCTCATTGTACCATGTACTTTTGAAGGAGCACACCCTAAAAACACAAATATGTATCAAAAGCATTTTTAAAGATTTATTTCATAAATAAATTAATGATATCAATGGCAAAGATAAGCATAATAGTTGAAAAATTAATGCAGTTTTAATATTTTTTTATAAATTATAACTTTTTTTGTTTGTTGAGATTTACATTACAATAAACATTTCCTGGCATCTTTTATGGGTATATTCTGAAATCTAATATTATGGATAACTATTCAGACTAAAAAAAATTAACTAAAACCATAAATGGTCCCCCTTTTCAGGTGGAAAAAGGATTTTACTTCCTATATGTTAACCTACGGAGAATTATATAACCGGAATTTCCTTATTATTTAGGTAACTAAAAACTACTTTTTAATTAATTTTGTTTCATTTTATTCATTGAAATGTGTTCTATCGATCTTAGTTAACAGATTTTGAATTTTAAGTTTGAAAGTATCTTTAAAATCTTTTCAAAGTTTAAACAAAACAAAAATTATTCAAAAATTAATTATTAGTTATGAAATAAATGGGGAAATTCTGGACACACAATTCTCTGTTGGTTAACATGGATGTAAAATCCTTTTTCTATCAAAAGGGGACTAAAATAATTATGCTCTGCTCTATAAGCAGACATGTGATTGTTGGAAAAAGAAATTATCTGAAATTGTTTTTCTCAATGTGTAGTATTATTTAAACACTTAATTTTATTTTATTTTTGTACGTAGAATATAAATAAAAGACTCATTTTTATGCACAAAAATAACATTTATAAAATTTTGAAAAGATTTTTTTTTTAAAATTTAGTACATTATCTTTTTATCAACACATAAAAAAATATATACAGCAAAAAGTTACACATTCCTCCTTTTTTGCACTCTGCAAGTCATCACACGGAAAAAAAAAAAAAAAAAAAAAATTTTTTGAAAGTCACGGCAAAAGCTGAAAAAAGCTCGATTAGTAAAAAACGTTGAATGAACATATGTTTCGAGATTCACATGTCGTATCAAATAATATCCTATTAAAAGCATGCGTAAATCATTTGTATTAACAGCTGGAAAATTGATTGAAAAAAGGATAGAATTATCAAGTCGAATAATGAATATTCAAGTGTGCAATTTGAATTTTTCGTATCACAATATCGGGATTTTGAAAAACCATGTGAAAACCAACAGCAATAACTGACGAAAAACGATCGAAACATTGCTCATATGTGCGATTTGAATTTCTGGTTTCTTAATAATATCGAGATTCAAAAAACCACCTGGACATCAGTAGCAATAAGTGTGAAAAAGTTTATTGAAAAAAAAGTGATAGTGTCAAAAAGTGACTAATAAATGTTCTAATTTTTAAACAACTTTGCATGTCGTAATCGATTACATACTAATCGGTTCATACTAACTTTACAAAATTTAGGGTAAGGGTGTACGTTTAAAAATTTAAAAAATTAAGCTGCCTGATAAGGTGGGAAAAAAATGATATTCCCAATTAAATTTTTCAACTTCCCAATCAAATTTTTCTACAAACACAAGCTAAAACAATATTTTGGCATGCATTGAATGAAAAGAGCAGTTAACTTCTTTTTAAATTACTAATAATAAAATATTTCGTATACATAAGATGCTTATCCATACCTAAAATGAGATTGCAAAGAGTAGTTCTTGCTGCACGAATATGTTGGTAAGAGCCCATGATGTGAATTTTGCTATAAAAATAAAAAAATTCAATATTTGATATTAAAATTTCTATAATATTAAACAATAAAAGTCATATTCACTGTGTATATATTAAATAAACACAACGAAATTTATATAGGCATAAATATCAAAGGTGCATGTCAAAAATTATTTTTTTTTACCTAACTGTAGTAAATGTTTGTTAGTAATTCCAATTTTTTTCCCCCTACAGTAATAATATTTTAACACAAAATGAGACACTCAATGGCCAAATTTTGTATAAGTATTTAAAAGTCATTAATTTTTTAATAAACAAACTAAGTTATAACAGATAAGAAAAATAAGGATTGTCCATACACTACAAAAAATTTATTTCATATATTGATAAAATTTGACTTTTACACAGTATTTAAAATCCTGAAATTCTATAAGCAAAACTAAAATATTGTAAAAGCTCCATAATAGAAGTCTTGCTGCATTTCATATATTATTATTATTTTTTTTTATTATTATCAAGAAATGCTTCGGTTTTTGCTTTAGAAAAATAATTAACATTGATAGATTATGATAGGAAATAAATTTGATTGTGCCTTTTTCAGATCAAAACAACCAGACCTATACAAAAAAATGATTTATCATAAAAACTCTTGATTTTTTCAACCCTTTGAGTTACTAAATAAATGTTGTATATATATAAATATAGAAATTTTTTGATATCATATTAATTAACAATAAATTGTATCAAACAATTTTTAAATTGCATTTATTAGCACTGGATGAGAAACTAGTGACTATATATGTAAAACTACAGTACATTACAAGTAAGACCTTTTAAGTTTTAAACAATGAATAAAGTATTAGATATTTTACTGCATTTTTTTAAAATTTTTATAAAAAGGTTTTAAAATTTTTTTTAAAAATTAGCTTAGAATTATTACTTTTTTATTATAAGCAGAAAGGTTCATTCTGAATCACATATAGGATTAATAAAATTTTACAATGGAGGAAAAGTCTAATAAAAAACTCTATTTCTGGAGGACAATTATTTGTACCTCTTATCCATTATAGGGTAAAATTAATGGTTATTAACATCCATGAAGCGACTGAATATAGCAAGTGGGGTTAAAATATTGCCAGTCAATCACTGCCGCTCGCCACTTTTTTTTTCATTGGAAATTCACCCCATGGGAATTTTATTACTTTTTAAAAAAAACAAATATGAAATTATTATAAATAATTTTTTAATTCTTCTGAAAATTACATTATTTTATGTTTGCTTTACAAATTTTTCTTTCTTTTTAGAACCAAACTTTGCATAATATCTAGAGAAATGCTTCAAAAGAAATCCCTTATACTATTGATTTTAACTCTAATGGTAGTTTACAACAATAATAATTACCTGCCAGTCGCCACCCACTCAAAACTTTTTTCATCAAAATTGCACCCACATGAATTTTATTATTTATTTTTGTTTAAAATAAATATAGTATCACACTTGTTTCTTAAATATTTTTTTTAAAAAAAAAAGAACATTATAACATATTTTGAAAAATGCTTCGAAAGAAATTCCTTACATTATTAATTTTAGCTTTATTTAATTGTTTAAAGCATTCAAACTCTGAAAAAGTAGCCACAGTTTAAAATGCCAAAATTGGTCACAAGCCAGTACTAAAATTCCCTAATTTTGTCCTAATATTATCTAGACAGCAATTCAAAACATTAGTTAATACACAAAATTAAAATATTAGTCGACTAAAAATTGCATTAAAATGCTAATTTGTGACTTTATATCAATACAAAATCACTACCATTCCAACACAATATCTGATTAGATTATGTAACACCAAAATATACCAACGATTCAATATTTTACAATAATTACTAATAACTTAACAATTGAATATATATGTAACAATTGAATCAACAATATCAGCCGAACATTAGAGTAAATAAATTAATACTCATTTGTCTTCCCTGGCATAAAATTGCCACAATAATGGAAACCATTACATGACACATTTACATTAAGATTAATAAATTTTATGGTATAGGGTGTAAGTAAAAAATTAAGAAATTTTTTTTAATAACTATAATTCTGTTTAAAAAAATTCCACCTCTTTTAGTAAAAGACATATTTTAGCAATCAGTTCAATATGGATTACAAAATAATAGCAAACTATTAAACGTAAAAGTACTTTTTTATCTCAAGTTAAAACCCTATCTCATATTTGATTAGTCTGTCATCAATTTCTCTAGATTGCATTGGATAAAAAGCAAAATTCACACAAAACAAAGAGAATGCAAAGAAATAAATATGGAATTAGCAATATAGTTACAAACCTATCAGCTACTACTATCCTTGTTTTTGTAGCATTTTCTATTGTATACTTTGTTCTACCACCTTTACCCACAAGTCTGCCAATAGCTCGAGATATATGGTCACCATGTAAAGTTTTAACTAAAATATAAGATGAAACCAGTTAAAGCTTTACAATTACACTAGAAAAATATTATCTTTGGTTTATTAAATTTGTCAATATATGTTACAAAACTAAAATATAACACAGATTTATATAACCCCTAGCAGAAAGATTCGCACGACATCAATTTACAATAATGTTGAAATCTCCACATCATCTACATACAAATAATGTTCTGATGAATTTTTGAAGAAATTAAGTACTGACTAGGATTGTTTGTGTTTGTTCACTTTTTGCTTGGCAGAAGGTTATGACTGCAAAATAAAACATTTTTAATTCAAAATGTTAAGCTTTGTATAATAAATTAAATAATAGTTTCTATTTATCGCCTAAATGTTTTTGATTCCTATCAGCAATAAATCGATAAAAAAAATATGAAACCTCATGAGATGTAAATTATTTTAGTCATTTCTAAATTATGGAATTGCTTTAATCTAGTTTTCAATGATAATAGTATAAATAAATACTACTGAAATGGTAAATGTTTAAAAAAATAGATTAAACAAAACAAATGAAGGGCTATTTGTATTTTAACCGATACAATCACTTGGAAAGAAATTTAATAGGATACATATAAAAATAATGCTGTGTAGTAAATTTAAATGAAATTCGTTTGATTTCCTCTTAAATTTATGTTCAACAAATAAAATTAAATAATAAAATGTCAGAAAAATGTTTAATTACTTGTAAGACATTTTAAGGTTAGATATTTTTAATATCTTTACCAATTCAACATTTACAAATATATATATTGAAAACATAGCTTTACAAATTTTAAAGATCTAAAAAAAAACTTGAAAACTGTATATAATCCTGTATAAGCAAAAGTACTGCAATTTCGTGGAGATACAGTGCGACGTCTATGAGTCAAAACATTAAACCTTGGTAAGTGCGATGTTTCTAATAATGAGGCTTATCCAATGTTTTTTTAATCGATTTTCCAAAATTTCATTATTAATCTTCATCTTTTTATCTTTTGCAGAGATATGTTTTTATAATTTACGATCAACAATAGCTAAAAGAATTTACAATGCAGGTGAAAAACAGTTTGCAGGAATGTAATAAGAACACAACAGATGCTCCCACTTTCAAACAAAGAAGCCGTTGACAAATTTCTCTCCTGCAATCACTCCATAAATAGTCTCTTACAAGGATTGATGGAAGTATGATCCTCCCTTTCTGCTGCAGGCATAAAGAAAAAAAAGTGAAAGAAATATATTCAAGTCATTCTCTAATACGGATGAGTGGGATAAAATGCTTAAATGACCTATCTTGGAGGTCAAGTTTAACCCCATTTTACGCTGAAGGTTACTCTCAGATATATTACGACAATTACCAAAGAACAATTTTGCAATTTAGAGATATTCAAGTAAATTGATGAAACACGCTGAGAACGTGGATAACAGTGAAACACATGAACTGCTTTAATTATTCTACATTTTAACAATTTTTAGCTATTTAATCTTTTAAAATATAACTGAGATATTCTAAACTAATTATAAAAGAAATAATGCATGTCCGATAAATTTATGATTTAATTTTGCTCAAAATGAGATTATTTCTTTATTTTTTAAAAAATAGTTTAAAGGTTTTTAGCTGTTTATCATTTGATAGGTTAAAATTTTAGAAATTTAAGTTAGTAAATAGAAATGGGATGCGTTCGGGATTGTTTTGTGTCGTACCATTTTGCGCAAAACAAGATTTATTTTATTTAATTACTATTAATATTTTTTTGAATTACTGTACTTAAGGACTTTTAGCTGTCTAATCATTTGACTTAATAACATTTAGGTATTTCAAATCAAATTACGTTAAAGCAACGTGATGGGATTGCAATTGTTTTACTTGGTAAAATTTTGCTCCTAGTAAGATTATTTTCATCAATTTATTGTATTTTGATAACTTATTTCTTATTTTAAGTAAGATCAAATATATTAAATTGTCGTACATTAATTATTTCAATGATTTTTAAACGTTTAATCAATCATGTTTGTATATAATTCACTATTTGAAACAGATGCGCTAATCATGTAGTAAAATTTTGTGCAGCATATACGATGGTGCGATCTTCCTAATAAAAAACTTTTCCTCTTTAGTCAAATTTTACGAATGTGAGTAATTTTATGAGTATCTCTGCAAAATTACGGTACTAATATATATTTTTTCAATTATAAAGAAAAAAGAAATGCAATTTATATTCAAATAATATAATCAAATTATTATAGGCATTAAACTAGTGGTAGAATTAAACATTTTTAATTTATTTCATAATGTAATTGTAATCATATCACGTGTATTGCTAACATTTTGCAGCCTGCTCTTTTATGGATATAAACCACACAAAAGGATCATTTAAAAAAATATTATATTATACATCTATCAAAACAATGTCTACCAAAATATCAGCTCTCATTTAATTGAGAAATGTTTTTTATTTTCATCGTCATTGTAAATAACACTTAATTTTTTAACTTACCATCTTTAATATCGAAAGATTCTAAAAATAATTCATCTAAACGCACCAAAGACATTGCATCCTAAGAAAATAAATATTAAAAGTTTAAATACAACTTTGTAAAGATTAAAGGTCATTAAAAAAAAAAAACAGAAATAAGTTACAATTTTAACTTACATCAACATCAAAACCTAAAGTGAAGGCATGAACAAAATCTGCTGCTTTCTGAAGTGCACTAACATCTTTAGTTTCTTTACACGTCTGAAAAAGAATAGATTAAAATTTTTTAAAAAAAAACATTCAAGTTATTATTATATTTTGTGTTATTCATTTTCAATTTATTTAATTGTACAGAAACTTACTTGTATTTCAACCATTCTTCTTTTTAAGTTGAATCTAATACTAAGATGAAGATGCTCAACAACAGTAGTAAATATTTTCATCCAATTTTCTTTTAAAGGTGTATACCTATTTGGAGGGACAGGGATCTTTCTCATCTCTCCTTTTCCAGTCTAAAAAATGAACAAATGAATTAATAAGACAACACTTTTAAAAACAGCATGCAACTAAATATTCTCTTTAATAGTGCTAAATATTTTACCAAGATAATTTTTTAAATATTCCTAAAATAAAATCATGCCAAGATAGATCAAAGATATAAGAAACTAGAGCAAGTGGTTTAAGAGTAACAATAAATATATAGTGAAATTTCATCTGGCATTATGGACATTTTTTAGAAACTTTAGCAGTGATCTAGAAATAATGTTTTCAAAAGACTCACTTAGACACGGATAAAAATTTTAATTCTGAAGAAGTATTTTTAATCTTTTCAAACATCGAAGTGATAGGATTTTAATAAAAGAAAAGAATTAGGCCAATGGCAAATACTGTTTCCATCTTACAGTTTTGAGAGCTTAACACTATCTGGTACAAGTACTTGGTGATAAGCAAAGTTATTTAACTTTCTGTACCCTAACATTCATACAAATAAATATTTTCAATGATCTATTATAATGATTATATATCATTATGATGGAAATTTATAGGGTTTTCTGATTCAAAAATAACATTTCAATGCATTACATGTTTGCATCATCTTAACATTCAAGAGTGGAATTATTTTGATAAATTGAGTGAATCCTCTTTCAAAACTCATAATGTACTTTTCTGTGAGGAAGCACCCTGTCATTTCTTATTCCTAAGGAGAACTTTGCTAAATGTAACAATAATTCAAACCTCATTTTAGTGAGTAATAATTTTAATTTTAAAAGCAACAATGCTAATAGGTTATTGTTCGTCTTTTAACAAAAGAAAAAAAAAATCTAAATGTAAATTATAAGCTTAAAATGAATTCTACCATAAGGACTAAGTGGTTAATTGTAACTGATTTATTCCAAACCTCGAAATTGCATCTTATATTAATTTAAAAATTTATCTTGTTTTACTATTTAAATTATTTTTATTATTAATCTTAAAATTTATCTTGAACTTAATATGAAACAATCAGTAGTCCCCCTAGACCAATTATTGTAAAAGAATGGTAGGTTGTTTTAGTTTTTTTAATTCAACCTTTGTGTTTAAGTCTGTATTATTTTCACAAAATAGCATATTTCTACATAAGTATAACAATTACATTTTGTTTTTGTTATCTTTCATTCAAATTAACTTTAAAAAAATCTAATAGAGACATATAAATGAATCAATGAAAATGTGAAGAGTAATATCGTCTAGTCACTTTGATAATCCTTCTAGCAACCTTCAGATATGATATTATATTTCACTAATATCTACTCCTGCACTTAGATTAATATTATCAGAATTTTTCAGTTGCTTTAGATAAACTTAAATTTAAATATCAGTTAAAAATAAGATTGTTGAAAGAGAGAACAATTTTCATACCGAATCAACGTTTTTTGCAGGTGGAAAATGAGGTCTATGCCTTTTCCTATCTGATTGCATGTCTACATCCATACCGGTTTGTTTCCTTTTCTTTGACTTAGGCACAGACCATTCAACATCAGAATTTTCATGTTTGTTTGATTCCTCCATGGTTTCTATGAAGAAAAATGTTGATAAATTATCAAAATAAACTAGATTCAATAAGACAATATTAGTAAATGGAAATGAAAGAGAAATTAAAACTAAAGTATCATTTTTCTAGAAGGAGTCAATAAAGTCCTAAATTTTAATATTTCAGATATATTCATTTGTAATTCATAAAAATACAAAAAGCAGCAAATCAAGTAGGTCACTCATTGGACAGCAGAATAATCTGGTAACCACATTTACAAAATTTTTCCTAAAACTTCTAAATATGGACACAGTTGATGTAATCAGGCTCTCAAACATAAAAGCTTTACAGTAAGTATAATTAATATTCTCTAACAAATATTTCCCTTCATTTACTAGTCCACATAGTCATAAACAAAGAAAAAAACTGTCATTAAAGGTTTCTGATATTCACTCGTAACTATAAGAACTAACAAATGAATAAGAAATACAGTGATTAATTTATTGCAATTATAGTTTCTCTTAAGCTGTTTTAAATTACAGTCTAAGTAATGATATAGAATGTGAATAATAAGATATTGCTGGTAAAAAAGAACGTTGATAGAAAAATTTACATTCGGGAATATAATATAGATTAAGATTTTCCAAAATACATAATGAATAAATCTTTTTTCCCCTATATATTAACTTGATAAAACATCTCAAGATATTTTTGTAAAATCAATATAATTATTTAAACCAAGACAGAAATAATAAATTATGAGAGGAAGAAAAAAAAATATATATATGAACACATGCTTTTAGAGCTACTCACTTGTTTTAAATGCTTGGCGCTTTGAAAATTTTTTTCAATTGAATTATTATTATCAAAATATTCAATGATTGTATCTACTACGCTTAGATTATAGAAGGAGTTCTAAAATTTTGATTTCAGGCCGCTTTTATAACATTTTGACTCACGAAAATATAATGAACTACTGTAACCAGAGTGTCCACAGAAAAGGAAAATATTTTGATTTTATTTGATTTTCTTCACTTCATTTCAGGAAAGCTATGGACAATTTATATTGCTTAATCCCTTGAAACCTTTTGAAAACATGAATTAAAAGTGCAATACCACGGTTAAAGTTAACTTAATAATGTGCTTAAAATCAATCTATCAATATTCTTCCTCAACCGTGTTCAAGGTTTTTATGTTGTTATCGCGTCTGTGCATAATTTTTCTCTCGTTAGTTGCACAAATAAAAATTATTAACTATTGCAAAATATTTCTCAAATTAAGTAAAACATGTGTTTAATTGTAAAAATGTGCTTTTAAAATGTTAACTTTTGTTTTATCAAGTACTATCATTCCTTGCATTGTCAGTAAATTGTCTATCGATATTTAATTTGAACTAAAGAATAAAAGGATTATGGATAAAGAATCAAATCCTGCTTCTTTTAAATCTTTATTAGAACAGTTTGAACTGACGAAGAAAGAATTGGGCAATGCTGAAGAGAATATTCGAAGAATTACAGGTCGCGATCCTGATCTTTTTCCCAAGGATGGTTTAGGGCAATCTGGACCGTAAGTCAAAGTTGTCATTTTTAAATCGGAGTTCTTTTCAAATAGTTTTTAAGATTATATAGTTGTGTTCTTATTGCAGAAATTACATATACAGGATTTAATTCCACTTTATTTAGGTTGTGTAATCTATATACAAAAAGTATTCAATTTGTACATATGAAAAATCCTAAAATTTGTTATTAAATAAATTTATAGTTAATAAGTTGTAATTAAAGTGGAAAATCTGTAATTATATTTATCCTCCTTTAAAAATTTGTTATTTCTTGTACTTGTTAGTGTGTTTTACTTAAATGGATGGTTTAAGGTATGTAATAAAGTAAGTGCACACCTAAATGTTTAAACCAGAGATATATAAAACCTATTTATATTCTATAATTTAAACCAACTGTCATTTCCAAAATCAATCTAAAACTGCTCATCTAGTTGAATTAAAAATTTGAACCCTAAAGTGACAAAGATACAGTGCAACTTTCTGCTACACATTTCTAATTCAATATTACATTGAAAAGTTGTGAATAAGGAATTAAAAAGATGTGTAATTCGTTGCTGTTATCCAAATCATAGTATGATAAAAAGTGAAATTTTAATACCTGTAACCGTTTATGTCAACTGCAATTTGCACTACATCAAGATTTTAATTCCTAGAGGTTTTCAATAGGGTTGGTCTTATTCTGTGGTGTTTTTTCCTAGTTTCTCAAGAGCTACTGTTTAGAAGTCACAAAAACTTAACTAAAATTTGATGTGATCACTGATACGTAAATCTTTTTTTTGTAGACTTTGAACATCGCATTTACTTAAACAGATTCCAAAACTAACAAAGAACTTATTTTCGTAAAAGTGTTACATACCCCTTTTTTAACATTGATCGCTTGAATGCTGACAATTATTTCTAATTGATTTTTTGTTTTTGTTTTGAAAATGAAGATAATTTATTAACTATCGTAACTGGTCCCTTCATGTTCAGTGGCTGTGTTCCATATCCCTTTTATCTTAAAGAAATCATCAAGAAAGATTTGTTGTTTGTTTTTAATAGAATTTTCTGTGTTTGATCTAATTTTTTACCTTTATTAAAAGCAAACCTAGTTTGAAATCAAAATAAACAGTTGAATTTTTAAATTACCCTTAATAAAGAATATGACATTATTGATGGAATTAGTACACTTTCATGTTAATGTTCAACTGTATGAAAAAGTTGCATTTTTAAATATATCAAAGTGTTAAAGCATAAATTATTGTTGTAGTTAATTTTGTAAAAAAATCATATTCTTGTTTAAAAGATAAATATTTAAATATAGACGACATCTATACAAATGGTATTTATATTTAAAGTGGTAATGAATCTTGTGCAGTGATTCTTGGATTTATAAGTGTAATTTAATATGTTTTTGACTATCACAAAATACAAATTAATCAATCTTATAGAACAAGTCATAGAAACAAAAATGAGTGTAAGCCATAGCCAGTGCTCATTCTAGGCAGAAAAAAGGGCAGGGTGCAGAAGTTTAAAAAAAGGGCATTGTTATTCTAAAAAGGCAATAATTTCTTTCTATGGTCTTTACACGTTCTAATTATGATTTAATGATAGTGGAAGTAACTGCAAACTTTCAAAGACAAGTGCAACAAGGGGGTGTGGTGGCTATTTTTCCTTTCCAATATAAATCTATGTATTGACAAACTAAATCAATGACAAACTAAATAAAAAGAATTGAAAATAACAAAAATTTAAGAAATCCATAGTAGAGTTTGGGGAAAAAACAAAGGGTTGAGGAAAAAAAGGGTATGCAGTCTATTATATCAGGGCACTAATTTACTTCAGGGGCAACAGGGTGGATTCTTTTGACTAAAAGGGCAGCAGGGTGCTGCGCCCTGTTTACCCTGCCTAGAATGAGCTCTGCCATAGCAATTGTGAAAAGTTAATGTTATCTACCACTTGAGAAATACTTTCTCGGAAACAGTAAAAGTTAGCAAGTCTTGTCATAGACATAGGTATATCTATGAAACTTGCTTTAATATTACAGGCAATAGTTATTTTCATAAGCAGAACACAATATCATAATATATTTTTTGTCGCCATAATATATTTTTTGTATGTGTTTCTTTTCAATTGCAGTTTTTATTTATTTGTTTTTTTTAGAAAAATAGAATATTTTTTTATCTCTTCTTTTGCTTCGAATTTTTGCTCACTGTCATATAGTTATAATAATGTATTTGATCAATTATTGTATAATTGCAAAGTTATAACTTTAATATTTTTTCGCTTTTGTTAAAACTTTTATTTAAAATCTGTTTTTTACTACAAGAATTTTGACTGTGCTGTAATTTTATTTTGCGAAGAAAAATTGCTTTGTAATCCAAAATGTTTGTCTATCTAATCTTACTTTCTTTTGTTATAAGAGTTATAAACTTATTTGTAACAAAAATTTCTTTATAATTTCCATGTGGAATTTTTACAACTACAAATAACTGTATTTTGAAAATGATTCTAACATTTTTAATTATTGATTTAATTGTAAAAATTGAATGTTATCAATGTTTTATCAACATGTAATAACATCTGCCGGTAATAACATCTAATAGATTCATTACTTTATCTAAATTTTGCAGTTTCAAAAATAATTTTTTTTTTTCTTTTAGTGGTAATAAATGGAAACAACAAGCTGGAATGCAACCAAGTAAACCTTTCGTTGGGAGAAACAAGAGACCATTGTTCCCTATTGTGTAAGTTTATTTTATAAGAGAACTTTATTATTTTTTTATAAGTGATTCCTATTTGTAAAGTTTGAATGAACTAAATTATTTAATAATTTCTATCTAACCACCCATTAAACACTACCAAATCCATTAAACATAAATATGGGAGAAATTTTGTTAAATTGTTAACAAGCATATTGACCAAGTCAGAACTTGGTACATTGATACTTAGTTAGATTGAAATGGTCGTGCTGCTCATAGTGTTCACATTTCTTTTCGTAATTAGTGTATTTTCAAATAATTTATTTTTAACTTTTATTTAAAAAAATTTTTTTCCTTGTTCAGAAAAATGAAGGAGGAGGAAGACGAAGAGGAAGAAAGAAGAGATGATGAAAGTCCAGATGAAGAAATACCTGCTAAAAGAGTAATCTTACCCATAGTTATATTTATCTTACATAATTTATAACTATAAGTATAAATTCTGCTCTCATTTTTATTGTCATAAGACTATTTTAAACTCTTAAATCATATAAGAACCAATAGCAATTTTAGCTCATTCTTATTATCTTTATAGTCTAGGGTGCTCTTTTATACCAATTTAGGGCAAACAATTTTGAGATTTTCTATTGTTGAAAGTATGGTTTCATATTGTATTCAATTTTCCAATTGACTTATTCAATTTTCCAACTCTTGGGTAGCATACAGAACTTCCCATATTACTCGCCACTATTTTATAAACTAACATAGAAAAAAATTCTATTTTGTGTCGAATTTTGAAGAAGAAAAAACTGGCTAATGTTTGGAAGTTACAGTGTGTACTAGTGGAAATGAGATTAAATTCTCCCATCTTTATATTTTTGTGCTTGTCCTTGATAAAAATACTCATTTTTAGTTTTGAGTTATTATCCCCTGATTTTTGGTGGTTTAAAGGTCTATTTATACACAGGGATGAACGATATTTGCATGTGTGAATAAGGACGCAGTGGGTGAATGATATTTTGCTTTCACGAGAAATCTTAAAATGTTATTTTAATTCCAATAAGCAGATAATAACAGTTCATATGTGTAACTGCATAATATTGATAGTTTTGACCATTTTTTGTTTTTTATATTTCATAAATATATCTTTAGGGCTAATGGAACATGAAATGGCCAATTTTCTGAAAATGACTCTTAATTAATAAATTATCTTAAATGTTCTTAGAATAAAATGAAATTTTTTTTATTGAGAATAAAAATAACGGAAGCAAATGAAATACTTTAATTAAAGAAAATTTATGAGGTTTGAGACGACTTCATTTAAAAAAAAACATAACTCAAAATAAGATTCAATATTTAGTTGGGAATATTTTTCAAATGTAAGACATTTATATTGACTGAAGTTTTATGAATTTTTAAGGTTTATTAGTTTTTTGCCCTGCAAAAAATTCTAAACAACGTAACAAACAGTAAACAGTTAAAAATTCCTCCGTTTTTTTTCTCCAAATTTTGCTTGTAATAATATTGTATTAAAATATCCATTTTTTAATACCACATGGAAATACGTAGTAAAGACTGCCGAAAAACGATCAAAAAATGACACTGTTTTATGGTAAAATGGGCGCAATTAAATCACTGGGAAAAAGAATTATTATTTAGATGTGCGATTCGAAACTTGCAAATAGCATTAATATTGTAGTAATAATATCCGGATTTTCGCAACAATGTGAAAAAGCATAGCTGTGTCTACAGAAAAAGAAAAAAAACTTAGATTTGCTGTGAAATTGACCCAAATAAAATGTATATTTAAATACCCAGTTCGCATATAGAAATAATATTTGGATCATTAAAAACTCTTGGAAATGCTTAGCAATAATTACTGAAAAAAAAGATAGAGTAATAACTAAACTTGGTTTTAAGAAGTAGGAAAAAGTGCAAAACATTAAATGCATGATTTGAAGTTACAGAGTCATAATGATATAATACAAATTTCAAGACTTTCACAAATATGAGGAAAGGAGTAGGAATAACTTCGAAATGTGACATTGATTGATATTGAAATTGGCACAAATTAGCACAAAAAGTGATTATTAAAATGTGTGATTTGGGACTTGTAATAAACATTGAGATAATTCTAAATATTGAGATTTTTAGCAATTTGTTGTTCCATGGCGATAACTGATGATAAAAAAAAAAGTAGAAAAATCGTACTAATTTATAGTGGAATCTGCTTAAATTGAGATGATTTAAAAGTGATGACTGTGCAATTCAAAAATCTTACTTTTTTTTTTTTTTCAAAGTGAATAAATAACATAAATTTTTAAATATGTATGTCTTCAGGTTGTGCATCTGTATTTTATATCATGCAAAATATTGAATGTTAATCTAATTTCTTTAGCCATCATTACCATCAACAGTTGTTGCCACACCAAAAGACTTAAAAAGCCGTCGGGAAGCTGTTCAAGAGCAGAATGTTAATTCAAAAGTGAAAGCAAGGTACAGACATCACTTTTTTCGTTTTATTCATTGTCTAAGGTTTTATTTTTAAAATTGAATATATTTTTAGCTTTTTTCTTGATATACGCTAATCAAAACATAATAGTTTATTGTCTTTTAAAATTATTAATTTAAAATTTTTTTTATCTCAATATTTTGTTAACCTTTTTTCTTTTCCATTAATTATATGATCTTATACTGTACTATATTGTATGTTTTGTTTGTATGTTAATTATATAATCTTGTACTTTGCTACTTACTTTTTACTTGCGTACTTTTCCCTTTAATTAGAAATTGTTTTATATGTTATAGAATGCAATTTACCTCTTAAAAAACCTCAACTATTAATATATATCTTAAGTGTCTGTGATTTAAAAAAACAAGATTCAAAATTTTGATTTAGCTAACTTCCTGTGCTAATCTTTTTATTTTAGAAATCGTAGGATGTTTGGAATGATATTGGGTACATTGCAGAAGTTCCAGCATGATGCTAAAAAAAGAAAAGAACAGGTATTTTTAAAACAAATTTATTTAAGCTTGATTTTTAAAGTTAAAAAATAGAGAGAAACACTTTAAATTACTTAATGATAGCATTTTCACATATTACTGAGAATGTAGAGCCCTGTTGCTGAGTAGTAGCACTTCATGATCCCATGTCCTAGGTCATATTTTTGTGCCAAACATGCTTGGGTACTAAACTCTGGGGACCCCACAATTGACCGACCACTTAAATCGAAAATTTGCTCCCACAGCCCAGGGTTAAGAAAACTAGGATGAGCACAATATGTCTTGGCCCTCCGTAGGCTGTAGTGTTTCTGAGTTTAGTTTTTTTTTTTTTTTTTTAATTTTTTTTTTTATTGAGATTATAGTTCTTGAAATTCTGAATGATAAGTTTTTATTAACTGAGACATTAAGAGTTAAAATTTATACTCCTGGATTAAAGTAATTACTGTTTGATTTTGAAAAATTCATCATGTTTGAAAGTTCATTATAGGCATTATTAAATTTTTAGTCACAATTGTTTGAATGAACAATCGTAAATTGATTGATTGATCATTTAATACATTCTATAGATGTGTTCATTTTCATTATAGATTCATTACAGATGTGTTCATTTCATTGTGTTTTTTATTTAATTAATTCTCAATTAATTTAAATCTTCCCATAGGACCAAAAGCGGGCAGAAATTGAACAAAAAATTGAAGCTGCTTCTGTAGAAGAGAAAGAGAGAATTAAAAAAGAAAAAGAAGAATGGTTTCAAACAAGACGTGAGAAACAAACACAATTGAGATGTTTAGAAAAGAAATTGGAAATTGCTGAACTTGTATGTTAATTTATTGTTGTTAACTTGTGCCTATGAAGACTTTTTTTTACTACTCTTAAAAAGTTGAAATTGAAATTATTCTTAAAGCTATATAGAGTATATACTATTTTAAAAAAAAATGTTCTATTTATATGTATAATTTTGAACAAATTTTGTCAAAATGAGGTGTCAGTGAATCGGTTAAGACTAGTTACAAGAGCTAATCAATTGCTTACAGAAAGTTTTTTGGTTTAGATTTTGTATTCGCAGAAAGTTTTAGTTTTATCTTAGTCTGATGTTTTATATTTCTAGTCTATTTATCTTCTAGCTGAAGAAGAAAACTTTTTTGTTCAATTTATCTGGCTCATATCTGTTTTTTAATAAGAGTAAAATTAGCAAATATGTTTTAACTTATTTGGCAGAACTGTGTAACTATTCTGATTATAATAACTATTCTGATAAGCTTTTTTATCAACTATATTATTTGTTAAGATTAGTAGTTTCTATTATCTGCTCTCATGTAAAAAATATTTAAAAAAAATAGTTATGCTTACATAAGTAATTCATATTACTTTCAAATATGATCTAAACCTTTACAATGCACATTAAAAGTTTAAGCTATAAATTGATAAGGCTTGTATTGTGATTATTTTTAAACTTTAAATTGTTCTTTTCTTTATTTCAGCATGAAGTGTGGGAAAAAAATCAAAAACATTTGATAAATTTCATTGTGACTAAAACTCAGCCACCTATTACATTTCTTCCCACTAGTCATACTCCTGAATCTTCAAAACTCTTGAAAGAGTCCAAGGCTAAAGTATTGGGTAAGATGATTTTAGAAATTTTTTTCTGAAGAAACTATAAAATTTTCCTTTGATTTTATCAGATATGTTTTTGTTATCATGCGTTAATCTATCGGTGCATAGCATTTATTTATCATCATATAAGTCAATAAAGTCATTTTAAATCAATTTAAAAATATTTATGTAATTTTTAGAAAGATATGTATATATATATATATTAATAATTGCTCTGTGTTTCCCAAAAGAAGACAAAGGGAGAGAACAACTTATATCCATTTTTCAGAAAAATGACGATTATAACACCATAATGTGAGAAATTGGTTCTCTACAAGAATTATTACACAGTTAAGATGCATTGTACTTTTCTCAGAATCAACTTTAATATACTTAAACTGTTCTTACCCCGTTATAAGTTTTCATACATTTCAACTTTTTAAATCAAAAATGGCACTGATTAGATTATATTAATATCAAATTGAGGATAAATAAGATCTGCATTTAGAAGGTTATTAAAGAAAATTAGGCTAACCATTTCACTAGAGCTAGATTTTTTATTTTAAAAATAATTGGGGGAAAAGTATGCATCTCGTTGGTGAGTTTTTATGACTGAACAGAGCACAAAAGAATTCATTATTTTAGTTTTCAACTCAAATGAACAACTACACAAGGAATTATATGCTTAATTTTCCTAACTTATTTGAACACTAATTGTAATTATTGCGAGACAAAGTTCAGGATTGGATTGGCTAGGTATATTATCAGTGTAATTTTTCATGTGACATCTTTGCGTAGAGAACTCTAAGCAATAAAGTGAGTTTTAAATCTCTAAATTTTTGCAACATAAATTTACTGCCACTTATTAAAAACCACTGTTGACTTCAAAATTCTTTCCACGGAAAAAACTAATTTAATGAAACTTATCAAGTAGTTTATACAAATAAACGATATCACATTTTGCATTCATTCCGAAAAAGATCACAATACTCATAAAAAAAAAATTTTAAATATGGAATCAAATGCTATGTACATTTTCTTAAATACCCATTTTGAGCTGTGTTTATTCTCGTAAACAAACATCTTAAGCAGTGTCCATTTTTGTAAACAAGCATTTCAACCAGTGTCCATATTTGCAAACAAATATTTCAAGCAGTGTCCATTTTTGTAAAACATTTCAAGCTGTGTCCGGATTTAAAATCTCACCAATAATCTATATGTTCTTAGGAGTGTTTTTTACATTTTATTCTGTGAACATTGTGCATTTTTATATTAAAGATTAATGAGTGTGTTTTTATGTCATATTTTAGTAAAATTTGTTTTATTAAACATTTTATTTGACTTTTGTGTCTGGAAACTGGAATCTAAAATTTATTAAAAATCTGGCCATTAGATCAAAAATATTTAATTGACTTATGTCCAATAAACTGTCTGAGGTTCTTAATTTGTCTCTATCAACAGCTTGAGGCTCTCTTTAGTTTTGCAACTTATTTAAATAACTAGGGAATTTTAAACTGGGAACTTTCCTTCACTCAACTCTTTCTCAGTCTTCAAATTTTACATTTAATTTGACGTGTATTTAATTTTATTTTTTATTAAAATCTATATGTTTAAAAATCAATTTTTTAATAATAATGTACACTCTTAGTTTTAATTTTTAGGTACTTTTTGTTTTACTGATTATCACTTTAGTGTTTTCAAAGAAATCTCTTTTATCTTCTGACAATGTATTTATTAAAATGTATTATTTTTTATTTTAGAATCTATTCGTGACAAGAGAGAGAAAATGGAGCAAGAACTACAAGAAGTTGAAAAATGGTACCAAAAAGATAATTTCCCCAGTGACAAAGAAAATATTGGTCCAACTGAAGAAGAATTGATGGAATCGGCAGAACCTGCTGATAATCCTGAAGGAGAAGACAATGGGAATTCAACTACACAACCAGAATCGCAGGTTCCACAGAAAGAACTTGAAAGTAATACCGATGGAGTGTCAGAATCTCCTCAAACTGTACTAAATACCCAAGAACCTCTTGAAATTTCTCAAGAAATTTCTGTAAATGAATCCGAAAATGCTGCTAGTGATGAAGAGATGGCACAAAAAAATAATAATGAGGAGGAGATCAGTAAAAAGCAATCTGATCAAGATTTTGAACCTATTTATGATTAAAATCATCTGTAGAAATGAAACTTCAACCTGAAACTGAAATTTTAATTAACTTGTTCAGATGATGGAGTTAAAACTACTTATGTAAATTTTAAAGATGATACTCTGATGTATTACTTGTGGCTTATTTAAGCAATAAGTGAACTGTTAAAATGTGTATAATACTTATTGAAACTGATAAGTAGATTGCTTTACTTGCTAGTTGACTATTTTGAAGCATTTGTTTCTTTTTTTGTTAAAAAAGAAAAAAAGAAAGGCATATTGAAATCAACTTTTATTTTTCAATTTTTGTATGATTTTCTTTTACTTAAGTAAATTTAAAAGAAAAATGCTACTTTGCTGTGTTATTCTTGACTTATTTAAGCAATAAGTGAACTGTTGAAAATTGAAACTGATTAATACAATTTCTTTAATTATTAATTTGGTTATTTTATGACACTTTTTTTGAATAAAAAATTTTACTTCTTGAAATGAACATATAATTTTAACTATTTTCTCAACAGCTTGTAAATTTACTAGTTAAATAGTTTTTAGCTAGAGCTTTTGCTGCTAACTTGGGTTGGGGATATTTTTATTCACATTTTTCTGCTATTTTTATATCATACTGCGTGTGATGGGATTTAGCTAACACAAATGTATCAATTCTTAAAATGGAAATATTAGAAAAGTTTTTCAGAAACATTATCACTTGAACTACATACACACATACCAGAACTTGTGCTAAGTATCTAACAATGCTGTTAAGGATTTCAAATTATTAGCCTGTAAATTAATCAAATATCAAAAGTATTAACCAATTTTCGACATTCTTAGCAAGAGACAAAACTTAAAAATTTTTATGATTGATTTTTTTTCTTGTAAAGAATTTCAAATCAAAACACAAATATACTATAAATTGAATTATTTTATAAAATGCAAATCAAGAGTCATTTTGCTGTTAGGAGGAAATGGGAATAGGTTAGGGTTAACTTTTGATTACTTCTTAGGCTTGAGCAGTCAGGGTTTGTTGATTTAAATCAGCTTGATTTAAATCACGATTTAAATCTAATGATTTTTTTAAAAAAATCATTGATTTAAATCAAATTTTTTTTATATCTATATATATTGATTTTAAAAGTCAAAAAACAGTGTTTTAAATTTTTGATACTTTTATTATTTTCTTTTCTTAGTATTAAAATTTAATTTAAATAAATTGCTGCATTAATTAATTTTAGCTAATGAAATTACTTTTTTGGTGTGTGTTAAATTCCAACACATTTGAAATTACATTTTTAAAAACGTTTTGATTCTTGAGATTGAAAGTACAGATTAAAGTAAACATTTAATGCTGTCTTAATATAGACTTGCATAGCTGTAGAAAGTAATTAATAAACATGAATATTTTTCAAAAAATAATACAAATAATGTTAATTAAAATTCTACCTTTTGAATGAAAAAGCGTGAATTAAAATTTACATCATATTTTATTGGTGGAAAATGTGTATTTCTGAAGCTTGAGGTTATGTTAAAAAGAAATTACCCTAATATGCCAAAAACAGAAAAAGAAAGAAAGAGGGCTGATGAATTCAGATGTATTTTTCCAAATATAGTGTCATTCTTCCCTTTCAAACTCTTTCAAAGTCTATTTGATGCAGTAGGGTTATTAACTGGTATTTTTTTCTCATAATTTGTTGACATCAGATTTTCTGTGAAGAAATTTTTGGGAAAAAATTCCAATGAGTAGATAGATTTTCTAACTTTTTTTTTAGCTTAACTTATCTATTTTGATATAGAATTAAAAATGAATATTTTAATATAAAAATATATAGATTAAATATTTATTTATTATTTGATGAATGACTACTTTTATAAACACAGTGTGCTACATTTATTTTGTCATTTTAAAAATCAAGAGGAAAAAAAGAAATCACAATTTTAAATTAAAGTTATGGTTTGCTAACTGAAACTTTGTTTTAATAGTTAAAGTGCAGGGGTCTGTCCAAGCCAAATTTACTACCGTTTAACGGTACCTTTACAAATTCAACTTTAGGAAAAATGATAGAATAATCACACAAAATACTTTTTCTTAAAATTTTATTTTTGTGTCTCGTAAGAAACGATAAATCCATATTTTTACTATATTTGCGTTGATTTTTTAATATAATTTTTAATTTTCACAAAATAGGTACCTCTCAGAAAAACCCAGACAGACCCCTGAAGTATTTTTTAAATTCTCTATTGAATCTAGTCTTTAAATTTTAATCATGCATTTCTTTCAAAACAGTTGCTATGCATTCAAAGCCATGTATTATAATGAAAAATTATTTTAGTTAGAGCTTCTAAAATATTGTTACAACATAGTTTTAATATTAAGTTAATTTGATGAAACATTTATAATTTTTTTTAATCGTAAATTAAAATTCTTACAGTGTATTTGAATAAAAATCAAAAAAATCTGATTTAAATCAAAAAAATCTGATTCTTTTGATTTTTTTTAAAAAAATCAAAAAAATCACGAACCCTGTGAGCAGTATATTAGGATAAACTTGAAGCAACATTATGTTGTTGTCACGTTATTATCACAAAAAAAATATTTTTTCAGCAAAAATAGTTGGATGATATTATGCATTTTACTACCACTTAATCATTGACATAAACTGCAGGAAAGAATCGGTAACAAACTTATTAATCTGTATTTTACTGTAATTTGTCTCATGTTTACGTATTCACTTGTTGCTTATGCTTGCATTATCTGGATTATAATTCTAATTGGTTATGCAACTTATCAAACAGAAATTACTTTAATCAAATAAAAAAATATGTACAAGATTTGTAAAAAAAAAAGTTCCCTTTGACCTTTTTTTAAATTTTTTCCTTTTCAGGATTGAGGGGAATTTATATTTTTCTTTTGAGTAGAATTCCCCACAACACATATTTTCTCACTGAATTTACGTTTTTATCGTGTTTGGCGAGGTGGCAAAAGCTTAGCACAGACCCTGTAACAAAAATACTTCGAGTTTAAATGAATATCTTTTCCTTAATTCAATATTAATGTCTCTTCTTTACTATTTCCATGAAACACTGTTAAATTTTGGTATATTGATTCTTGAATAGTTTGAATTTTATCTCTGCTGCTTTTTTCATTAATACCTTTGAAGTTGCACATGACATAACTGCTTTGAATATTGCTTTGAAAAATCATTCTGTACATTAATATTTTGGCTTAATATTTTTTACCTTGTTATGTCTCCCTTTGACTTTGTGATATTACTGCATATTTACTATAATAGTTATTAATGCATTTTAATTTACCTTAAGTTTTCGGGGTGCGTAGCGTTTTTAAAAGGTGCTTATTTTCGTTTTTTAAAAGCCCTTAAAGGTGCTTTTTTCATTGGGTATTTTTAAAAAGTGCTTAATTTTCCCAATTTTAAAAATGAGATTTTTCCTTTACTATGTTGATTTTCGCTTTGAATTATGCATGATGGTTAAAGCAAGATAAAACCGTCAATTGTCAAAAAATTTCCAACCCTGCTTAGTTATATTAAAATGCTTAAAAATATTTTTTGAGTTCTAGAAAAGTGCTTAAAAGGTGCTTATTTTTTGTTGAATAATTTGGCTACGCTCCCTGGTTTTAAACACATAACAGTCGTATTAATTGTAATATTAAAAGAATTCTCAAAGTCAATGTGTTGAAACTTTTTAAAAATTATTTTTTTAAACCAAATTGCAAAAATAGATTAATAAAACAGTTACATAATAGATAAGTTTGCTCATTGTCAAAACCACTTAACTAAAATGCATTTTTTTTTTTTAAAAATTTAGTCAGTACTGTATTTTCTACATTTATCCCCAATTACATATTTTTTATGAGTTTACATAGTTTTTTGAGGCTCTTTTGTCAAGAAAAATTTAAAAAAAGCCACAGTTTAAGTGCCTTGAATTTAAAGCCAAGCTATAATTTTAGATTATCTTGCCATGAAGAATTAATTATCTGTTATCTGAAAGAATTATTTTGCCATAGAGAATTATCTAATTTACAATTCATTAAACTCTTTTAAAAATCACTAATTTGGCAGCATTTTTCCACTTAGATTAAAATTACCAAAATTCATGAATTATACTCATTTTTTGCAAATTTTTATGAGAATGTAGCATTAAACCACAAACTTTTTATTTTCTCAAAACTGTGGCTATTCTCCATATTGACATTTTCCGAATAAGCAAAGAGGGCTCTGACTAAAGATAAGTTAAATTTGACCTCACAAAAAGAAGTAAATGTTGCAAACTCATAGCAGTTATAAAAAGCATATTATTCACAGAAAAACATTATTTCATGCGGTGACGAAGCCTTCAAAAATTAACCTTAAAATTCAAAAGTTTTTTAAGTATATTTGCTAGAATTACCAAACATTGTTTTAGCTTTTTGTAAAAAGGAAAAAAAAAAAACTAAATTGTATACAGAACCATTATCATTTGACACCTGATTATACGACACTTAAATTATTCAAAATGCATAAAAAGCATTCTGATGCTCATTTGCTTACCATTATTACAGTTATAATTACCAATTTACTCTTCTGGGTGTTAGGAAATGAGAAACAGGGAATAAAAATAATTTTTTTTTAATGAAATATCTTTAATGTTGGGAAATAAAACAAAAGTGAGTTTTTTTTCTATTAAAAAAACTTTTTTCTAGTTATAATTTACAAAATTATTGTGAAAAAAATCCCCAATTTTCTAGTCCATGTGTCTACTGTTTTTTGCAAAAAAAATATGTACCTGGAATAGAGAATGTCTCAATATTATTAATTATACAGTTTTTAATTATTATGAAATCAAAAAGTGCTTGACTAGAGTTTGGAGACTGTGTTTTTTCAGGAAGTTTAAAAAATTTCATATTAATTTTTTAATAGTTTCAATAATGTTTAAATTATTTTTGCATTTTGAACTGCTCAAGTTATGATTTCTCTTCAATTGCAAATGTTAATCATATCATTCTTAAAATTTAATCTTTTTTTCTTTCTGTAACCTACTGAAAATGTTTGAAAAATAATAATACAGTATATATGTATATATTTTTTTCCCTTTTAAAACTTGTTCTACTTTCAGTTTCGTTCATTGCATGTAAAAAGTATTTGTAAGTATATAAATATTTACTTTTTTTATTAGGTACTCTTTTGTTAGCCAGGAACAAGTAAATTGAGGTATATTAAAATAAATAAATAAAATTAGTTGCCTGTAATTGCACCCAGCTAACAGAAAAGTACCTTTCATTATATTTGCTTTCATGAAAATCGATAGATTTCTTATCGAATGTTGCTTTAAATTTTTTGTAATAAAATATTTTTCAGTATTTTTTGTGTCTTTAGCAATAAATATATCTTTCGCTTATTGGAAGAGATCTCTTTACTAAAACTATCATGGCGTTTATGACTTTAAAAAAAACTTACTTTTCAAATAATTTATATTTATACAATATCTTTTCATTAGGCAAATAACAATTTTCTTATGTAAAAAAAATTCCTGAATGTTTTATGTTTAGGCAAGAATAATAACTCCAAATTTCTAATTGTTCAATTCATTATCATTTATGTTCAACTCATTATATTCTTGATATCAAATTTCATTAGAAAATCTTAATCTTAGTTTTCTATTAAAAAATATGAAATAAAAGCCATATGAGGTAAATAAAATAAGTTTAATATATTCCCATTTAATCTAAGAATATTCAACTTATTGTATTATGTTAGTGAAGAAAATTAGTTTTTTATTATTTTTTTTAATCACTATTAGAACATAATATGTAACAGACTGTTGAATTTTTATTTAGTAAACTGAGCCCTTGGAAGTGATAAATGTTTGCTTGTTGCTTGAAAGTCCATTTAAAAAAAAAATTATGCAGAAGGTACAACTAAAATCTGTGAAACAAACAATGAATACACACTTTCTATCGAATGACAATTTGTAATATAAATGTGAACTGAAGAAACTATAAAATAATCATGACTCTGTATTTTAACCTATAAATCAAAAAATAAGTCACAGTGTAAAATTGATTTAAATTGGGCTATCTTTAATTAAAATGCTAGCGTGATTTTTTTCCCCGTTATCCGAGAAAAACTTTGTGCTTTTCCGATACTTTTTTTTTTAAATGCTCTCTCATAGTTATGAATATCACCCAGTATCCTTTAAAAAAGGGAAGTCTTACAGTTCTATGATGGTATAACAGCTCAGATTAGTGTAAATTAAGGCTCCTACACTCTAATTCAGAAGCTCTAGTGTAAACTAATGCATTCGTATCATCAAGCGGAAGTTATAAACGCCTCTTATTGTACTGCCATCTGTTGATAACAGAGAGAACCTCTGTCAGGAAAAAGGTAAATATATATATATATAATTCCTATTTTTTTAATGAATGCTTTAGCCAGCTCTTACCTGATAAATTAAACGATAAGTTCCCTTTTCATATGGATGGTTCACTAAATGTAAACAATAACATACTTCCTAAAACAGGAAAAAATTTAGAAAACTTCCGGTGTATCTTTCCGCTTACGAGGCGATGTGTAAACAGGTTTAATGTTCTAGGTCATAACCCTAAAACAAAATTAATATCACAACACGAATAAAGTGTAAGGTTTGCCATGTTTTGGGTGTTATCCCTTATTTGACGATATTTGTGTAAGCTCCGTTTGTTTTGTCCTTAATTGGAAATGTTAATAAAGCATTATTGATTTCGCTTAGTGACCTGATTCGCAAAATTTATAAGAAATTTTAAACTTGAATTGTCGTTTAGAAAAACACTAATTGGTTAAAATCACGCATTAAAGCGAATTTGTTTCAAACACAGGCTCTTACCTCTGGGGGTGCTGATCCAGGAGTTTCCTTGTCTTCTGGATTGGTTCAAAACTACAAGGCTACGAAGTTGAACGTAAGTAATCGTAAACCCATGAAATTGGGTCGGCTTTTCAACGACGGTTATAAAATAAAATAAAACACAGGCTCTTACTCAAGGCACTGTCGCCGCCAATTTTTTGGGGAGCTTTAGGACTTTCTGGAAAACCAATAACGACTAGCAGTGTTATTATATTGGTGATCGAAATGGCCTACAGGTGGCGTAGAGCGGAACACTCTACGTATAGCAACACTTCTCATGCCTTCACCATTAGCCTGTGGAGAGTCTTAGATGAAGGAAGTATGTTAGTTTCTGTCTTGATTTTTAATTTGATTTGATTTGTTCATTTACGTCGCTCTAGAGCTGCTCGATGGGCTATTGGCGACAGTCTGAGAAACACCCCTGAGGATGATCCGAAGACATGCCATCACAATTTTGATCCTCTGCAGAGGGATTTTCACCCCTGCTTCGGTTGCCCGACGACCTGCACGCGAAGTCGAGCACTCTACGGTAGAACAGTTTAACGAGGAACAATACCGCACACCCTCGGTCCCTACGCAGACTGATCCAAGTGATCACCCACCCGCACACTGACCACAGCCAGTGATGCTTGACTTCGGTGATCTGCTGGGAACCGTGTCTTAACGATCAGTCCACTGCGGGACCTTGATTTTTAAACATTAAAATTTTTAAGTTAGGAAACTGTATGGAACTGATAACTACATCGAACATAGTACTAAAAAAAGTGTCATGGAAATTTAAAAAAATAATATATTTCATAACTAAATACGAAAAATATTAAGAAAAGGAAAAATATCGTAGTACTCCTTTACAATTGAAAAGAGGTAAGGGTCAAGCCATGAAACCAGGGCCGTAACTACGCCGGGGCACCGCCCCGACGGTCAAGGGGGCCCCATATGAAGAGACCACATCATGTCTTTTCAAAATACAGTACTCTAATTATATATATGTAGGAAAGAAATTGTGTTAAGATAGAGTTGCTGAAAATTTTCTTTTTTGTAATTACGTACCTACTACATAACATAAAGGAAAGGGTAAAAAACGGTAAAACACCTTTTCGCGAATTATTTCCCTTTCTCAAAAGAACAAACACGCTTTGCCGAGAAGGGGAAAGGCCACAGCTGCATGTAGTTGATTGTTAACACTTTCTGTATATTGCACTTCTGATTTACTTAGTTGTTTCCTCTACTTCCAGTGGCGTGCCAACCATGGGAGGCTGAGCGCCCCTTTAAAATTTAAGTGATGGGGCAAACGATGCGTTTTGCCCCTTCTGAAATTTAGACACTCACAAAAATAAAGTAAAATCGGTAATTTAAAATTTTTTTTTTTCAATTTTGAAGCTATTTTTGAAATAAGAAAACTTTATCTTCCACTAACATTTATATGCTTTGCCTCTTCTGATATTTAGTTATTCGCCAAGACGAAGTCCATTAAAATAGGTAATTTTAGAGAAGGGAAAAAAAAAGCTATTCTTTCTCAGCTTTGAAGTTATACATCAAGTAGGAAACTTTATTTTGTTATGGGCGATTCATGTGTTTTTTGACTTTTGGAAAAGTAAAGTGTAAGTGGAAAAAATATTTTATTTCCAATTTTCACTCCATTTTCTTCCGAAATAGTAATGAGGGGGCGAACATAGTGTTTCGCCCCTTTTGAAATTTCAAAGTGCTAAAAAATAATAGAAATTGGTAACTAAAAAAAATTTCATCTTTGAATCTATTTTCCAAACAGAAAACTTTATTTTCTTCTGAAATAAAAGTGAGGGGGGGGGGATTTTCTTCTCATCTTCTGAAATTTAGACATTAATAGAATAAAATCAAGTAAAGTAGGAAATTTTAGAAGAAAATTTTTTTTTTGTTTCATAACTTCGACGATATTTTCCAAATAGAAAACTTCATTTTTCTCCCAAATTATAGTAAGGGGATAGAAAACTTTATTTTCTTCTGATATAAAGAAAGGGGGGCTAAAATGTGTTTTGTATCGTCTGAAATTTAGACATTTGAAATATTAAAGTCTAGTATCTATTCTCCAAAAAGAAAATTTTATTTTCCTCTTAAATTAAAGTGAGGGGGCGAAGAGTATACTTCACCTCTTCTGAAATTCAGACATTCGCAGGAATAAAGTCAAGTAAAATTTATATTTAACTCTTATTTTCGACTTTAAAGCTATTTTCCAAATCGAAAACTTTATTTTCCACTGAAATTTAATTGAGATGGAAGATAATGTGCGACACCCCTTCTGAAAATTTGACATTCGCTACAATTAAGTAAAATAGAATCGAGAATTTTAGAAAAAGAAACTACTTTTTTTCCAATTCACTAGCTATTTTCCAAATTGAAGGTGAAATCACCAATCACCCCCCCCCCCCCCAACAAGAAAAATACTTCGGTTTTGTTTCAATTTTTTTCTACATATTACGACTTTTAATTTATTAAAAGAATTTAAAACTAAAACAGGAAAAGAGAAGAGGAGCATATCATAAAAAAACATAACAAGTGTTTAGAAAACTAAAATAAGTACCACTGTTTTGCATCTTGAAAAATGTATTCTACACTGAGACTAACAGATATATTTTAAAGCATCTTTTGACTGTGGGTGGTATGAAGGTGTTGAAACCTTCATACCAACCACAGAGTTGACCCACAGTAATCTGACTCCTCAAAAAATAGCCATCTCCTTTTACACCATGGGAAAATGACCTTTTGCTTCTTAAAATTGCCTTAAACATTTTTATGACCCTGGGCTCTTTTGTGCTTTTATAAAATGTCATATATTTGCAGTATTTCCTAGATGTTCTAGGAAAACAGATGTAAGCTTTTAAGGGATCCAAGGGGATGACTCTTGTTGACATTAACTTAGGTCATTTTCTCAAGAGATTTTTTCTGAGAAAAAACGTAAAACGTTCCAGTTAAATTCCAGTTTTTAGCTCATTTAATTGCGTCATTTAAATTAACCATTTTTAATTCAGATATAAATTTTCTGTTAGCTTTTATTTTATTAAATTTTTGAAATTAAAATTTAACTTTAATTAAGAGTTATTGAAATTACTTGCAACTTCCTTTTTTTCAAACATAAATCGTGATATCAATAATTCCCATTCTTAATGAAATTTTTCTTTGGAAAACAAAAAAACCAGATGTAAATTTATTTATAAGGAGGTAAGTAAACGTTTGCATTAACTCATTTAATGCATTTAAATTTTATATTTATATACTGTTCGAATTCTTTCATAAGAATGGTAACATAAAAATTGCTTTTTTTATGTTGGTATATAAAATTTAATTTGTATAGTAAATACTTTAATTGATAATTTTACTGTTTATTGTGTACATGGATTTTGTTCTTATTTTATATTTTTCAAATTATTAAGACCTTTAAATTTTTTAAATTTGAACTTCGAATTTATAGGGTTTTTAACAACTTTGTTTTCATTAAAAAGTGAAATGCAATCTTTATTTTATATAAAAAAAATCATATTTAATTTAATAAAAGAACGCATTTAAATTAATAAAAAAGCTATGAACATCAGCTTAGAAATCCGTAGCAATTAAAATTCATTTCCATGACAAACCATTAAAAAGAAATTTTTTCTTAATTGGCAAATATGCTTCGACTTTTTCTCATTTTTCTTTCATAAAAAAAACTATTACTCTTTGTCATAATTTTGTCACATATGATTACATGGCGTCATGAATACAGAGGCCAAATATTCAAGAACGATTTTCTAGGGATCTGTCCATATTGGAGTAAGGCAACTTTGTTTTTGTTAAGAGAAAAAATTTCTGAATATTTTTTCAATTAGGACGTTTTAAAATGTGGGTACATGTGCCGATAGAAAAAAAAGTCTATAATTTCCTTCAGTTTCCATAACGCGATCAAAAACTTTTAGATTTGAAACTAAAAAATAATTTTCATTTTTATAATGGTTTTGTCTTGAAAAGACCCTACTAACGATATAGTAACCGGATTCAACAGGTTTATAAAATTGGTATTTTATGATTAGCATTATATTTAGAGGAAAAGGAGGCTACTGAGGACATGGAAGACAGGAGTATACAACATGAATAGCTATTTTCCCCCTAGTCATATTTCCTCGGTGAGATGCCGTAAATTGGTAATATTTACGTACAGTGAACCAAAAAAGTACCACCCTGAATAACTTTTGATTTAATGATCGGATCTTCACGTTCTAGGACTCCATCTTAATAATTCGAGGGTGTGACATCAAATATGCAAATTAATTAGTGCACGATATTTTATTTTAAGTTACGCAATCAGACACAGAAACATACTTTCTCTGAATAAACGTAACTTTTGTTCAACAGATTCGATTTTCTAACCCCCGTAATATAGGAGGAAGCTGTAATCGGGGGAATATGGTCCCAATAGTTGGGTCGGTTGAGCTGTCCAAAGTTTGGACCCCCAAATGTTAATTTTATTTTTTTGTATTTCACTATAGATCGAGAGCTTTTTAAGGGAATTGCAAAAATTTTGCACACGATTATAAAATTCTGTTATCTAAAGATAATTCCATGCAAAAAATAACTTTTAGTAAATATTTATTATTTTTTATTTAATAATAGTCTGATGTTGATCATTTATATCGCACTAGTGCTGCACAATAGACTATTGGCGACGGTCTGGGAAACATCCCTTGAGGTTTGATCCTTTGTAGAAGGGATGGCACCCCCGCTTCGGTAGCCCGGTGACCTGCACCCGAAGTCGAGTCAGTTTAACGAGGATCAATACCGCACACCCTCGGTCCCAACGCAGACTGACCCAAGTGGTCACCCACCCGCACACTGACTGCAGCCAGTGATGCTTGACTTCGGTGATCTGCTAGGAACCGTGTTTTAACGATCCCTTTGGGACAATAATAGTCTGAAAACTTTTGAGTCGTAAGTCATATAGTTTTTTTTTATTATTATTATTTTAAAGTATCTAATTCCACATGGAAAATGCGAATTTGAGCGAAATTGGTTGAATAGTGCATTAGTTCCTTAGAAATCGAATTTTAAAAGTATGACTTTTTTAAATTTAATTTCTCAGGATTAATCGATTTCGCTGAAATTTTGCATTTTGTTATGTTTAAAATTTACAATGTTTTGTAATCCAATTTATATGCGAACAAATAACTTGTTTTCATAAATATATTCGCTAACATGATACATGAATAGCTAAAATGACGGTTAGAGATGGAGTACTGAAAGCTTTTGAAGGGACTCCCGCCAAAAATGTTTGACCCAGGGCCCCGATGGGTGAAGTTACGGCACTGCATCTTTCTTCCAGATGGCGTATTCGAGCCAAAGAATATATAAGCGGGATAAAAATCTTAGTGCTAACATAATACTCAATTTTCGGAAATGTTAAAAAAAAAAAAGTGTTTTTCTTCCTTGTCAATACTGTTTTTGAATAAAATAAATATTATCAATATTGTACGTGAATTAAAAATTGTGTTGAACAAAGTTGTAACAACGTTTCTCAGTGACTTTAGTGCTAGTAATGTATAATCGTGGCTACCAAGTGTCAAAAGTCACAAAATAGTCACAGTTACTTTTATGTGATGGTACAAACTAAAGTAACGTCAAAGTCAGTGACCTTGGGACAATTCAAAACGGTCACAATTGTGACTGCTGTGACCCTTTTTGACTTTAATGTGACAATCTGGGTTATAACTAGTTGTTAGGAAAACTCCGATTTAAGAATGGTTTATTTCTGAAAACTTGATAAAGTAGGATTTTTTTTAATAGCTCAAAAAGCAAATAATGGATTTTCTTTTCTTTTTAGGGAATTTGAGTAGCACAAAGTGGGCGGTAATCCAACCAGTGTCCTTAGGCTAACCAAACCAGTTATTTTTTTAAAAACCATTAATTGTTAGAGGGGCAAAAAAATACATAAATAAAATAAAGATTCGATTAAGTTGCTATGGTATGTTATGTGCATTTAGTAATACATACATTAACTATTAATAGTTTTGAGTTTTTTTTTCTTTTTCTTTTGTCATTAAGGTTAGGTTTGATAATTGATTCGAAAGAAGAAAAAAAGCACTAATTTTACGAAACGGCAACAAATAAATACTTCCATAATTGCATTTTCCTAATTGAAAACCAATATTTTATTTACTGATGCCAAAAAAAAAAATAATAATAAGAGAACAATGAGGTTCTCGTTTAAAACAGCCTTCTGAATTATTCATATTTTAGACAGAACATAAAAAGGTGAACGTAGTTGTTTTAGATTTAACGTATGAGTTGTGTTGAGAAAGATGTTATTTTGATCTTTTAAACTGCATTATTTACAAACATGAATTCTGTTTATCGTTTTTATTTTCAAAAATGATAAATAAATTGCACTACGATTGCTACATTTTTACATGTATTTCCTTTATTGATTCAATTAGCTCTTGTTTCGTTGTTTTTGTAACGTTAAAAGATAGTGTATGGCAATTATTTTCAGTGTATTTTTATTCCGGTGGCAATTATTTTCATTCCGTCTGAGCTACTCTACACAAAAAAGTCACTCCATTTTAAATTAAACTGGTTTAAAAAACCACAAAATCAATAAATAGTTATATGTCGTATAGTGTGCAAAAGAAAATAAAAATAGCTCAACACCCTGAATAACTTTCGATTTAATAATCGGATTTTCACGTACTAAGATTCAATTTTAACGGTCCAAAGGGTTGATCTCAAATATCTTAATTAACTAGTTCAGACGATATTTTAAGTTCTAAAATCAGACACAAAAATGTACTTTCTCTGAATAAACATAACTTTCCTTCGACAAATTTGGATTCCTAATCTGAATATAGGGAGTAACGGCATTCTGGGAAATAAGGGTCCCAATATTTAGTGAGGACAGCGGACGAAAATTTGCTCCTCTTGCTGTTAATTTTACATTTTGTGTATTTCGCCATAACTCCAAACTTTTTAAGCAGATCGAAACAATTTTGCACCCAACTATAAAATTCATTTATCCAAAAATAATTCCATGTAGAAAACAATTGTAATAATTATTTAGTATTTTATTAAATAGTTGTTGAAGAAAATTTTGATTAAAATTTAAATTTAAAGTATACAAATTTTTACATCATTTTAAAGATTGTAATTTTATGAAGTACTTTTATTTACAACGCATTAGAGCTGCACAATGAGCTATTGCGTCGGTGTCTCAAACATCCCTCCCAGACAGCACAGATTGTCACTGCAATAAAAAGTCATAAAAAGTCAAAAATGGTCAAAAGTCGTTTTGAATTGTCCCAAGAAGGTCTTGCGATTTAGATGTTACTCTTTGTTGTGTTACTCGATCGTGTTTGTTAATAAAAAATTGTTTCCGTACATTCTCTGATGCTTACATAATGTCAGAAAAAAAAAGTTTTTTAATTTAAGCATACCTCCTTACCCAAATTACAGAGCAATATTTAAATAAATCTATTTCAATAATATATCTTCCTTATGTTTTTAAATTAGATGTATACAATCACATTTTTTTAAATTCATCATAGAAATTTTAACTTTTACACAACTGTTATGGCCATAAAACGTCTTGCTTTGATTTATCTTCTTCGAATGTAAAAAAAAAAGTGAGGTAAAAAAGAAGTGAGGTTTTTGAACAAACAAAAACATAAACTAAGAATTTTTGTAATCTTGTAATTTTAAATAAAATGCTTTATTCTATTTTGCGTACATTTGGACTAATATTGATTATGTTTACATTACAAAGATTTATTTTTTGGAGAAAAAAAAATGAATGCAAATGTTCAATAGAATATGAAAGTCTTTGCATTGAAGCATATATTGTTTTCAGATACTTTTAGGTTTCTTTAATCCTATCACTTAAAATAAAAAGAATAATTTGTGCAAAATTTTAAATTTAATTTACAATTTGTAAAAATACAAACGGAGAGATTGTCAATAGGTGAAAATCATTCAAAATAATAAACATCTTTGTACCTTATAGACATAATTTTTAAACATTATAAGCCTATCTATATACCAGTTCATACAAGTAACTGTTTGAAATTTGCATCTTTTTTCAAGCAGTTTTTAGAAAGCATAATATAGTAGCGTTTTATGAATACTATAGTTTCATAAGCATTTCTTTATTTCTTATTTCTATTATGAATGTTTGGTGAAGTTCTAGTAAGCTACGTAGTATATTTTAGCAACACAATAAATATGTGTGGCAGCAATTAAATTAATTGAAAATAGGAAACTAAATTCTAGAGTTTAAACTTTATATATTAATTCTTAAAATGCGTTCAAGTTCGAATGCCTTAAAAATAAAATAAATTCGCAGAATACTTTATAAATAAAATTTAGAAATTAGTTATGCAATGCATATTCAGTATCCAGCTCAAAAGCCGAATAGTTCAGTCGAAGATTACTAACATTATTTATATTTACAATTATTTCAATTGACGTATTGTTATACGTGACATATTGAACGCAATAAGAAAATTCGAATAATTTTTAAATTTATAATAAAAAAACTTTTAAGTGTTAAATTAATACTTTATTTTCGATTTAATTAAATTATATTAATTTTATAGAGTAATATAAATTTGATAAGCCTTTGATTTTATTGAAATACTATCTGTATACATAAAAAACATAAAAAAAAGTGCTATTTAAAATTTGAAAAAAATGTAAAGCAAAACGTGATTTATAGGAAAGAGTAAGCTCTTGAAATGAATATTTGTTCCAAAGAAAATGAAACTCGTTGAGGCTAGAAAAGATAAGGACATATTTTTCAGGATATATATTTGTTTCCTGATACATTTTAAGGATAGCTAAATAAGCATTAATTGACAATCTAAAGCATTAAAGACAATTTAACATAGAATACTGTACATGACTTTGATTGAATTTTTTTGATTTTGATATTACATTTATAATAGCAATTTATACTCTTCAATAAAAATAACGTACAATATGATTTATTTTGCAAATAAAATAATAAAGATGGTTCAACTTGCAATATCTAAAAGCTTCTTTAAAAACTAAAGTTTATTACAACCAGAGAGGGCAAGTTTCTTCCGAAATGGGGGAAAAAACGTGGAAAACCATCGACGGGACACCCTTTCAGTTGGTCCCCTTCTGTGATGTTTTTAGTTTCTCGAGCGAAGTTGGTCGTTTCGCTGCACGGAAGTTGCCAAGACTTGCCGATTATTTTACCGTAGATCAAGATACGAAAATATTCCCAGTATAGTATTGATGATTACAAATAGCATATTAATTATCCATAATCAAATGCTGTTAAAGAATGAGTACTCAAAACAATTTTTGGGAAGTATGCTGAAGGTATTTATCAATTGATATTTTTAATAAAAATTTCATTTTTACAAACTTAATCATAATACTGTAAGAAAATAAACGGAAGGATTTTTAGTCACTAATAACCGAATTTAAATTTTTCATTGATAATTAATTATATAAAATTTTAAGAAATGCAAGTGGTGAAAAAACTTTATAGCTTTTTTAATGTTTGAACTGAAAATCATGAAAATGCTCCAATAAAATCACGAATGAGCATTTAGAAATGCATTTGCAATTATGGAGTATTTACTTTAAATAAAACTTATAAGTTTTAAATATGAATGCTACAGCAAAATATTTTTTTTTTTGTAACAATTTGGTAGCTTTACAGTATTTTGCTTAAGATTTACTGATATTAAAACGTGACTGTAAAAAACTAGTACTTAATAATTTATTATTAAATTATATTAGTTTGTTTAAGGAAAATAAAATAAAAACAAAATCCCTATTTACAATTTCTAAAACATTTATTGACTCTGAAAAAAGATAAGCAGCCGAAAAAAAATTAGCAGAATAATCATTTTCAAATTAATATTTTTTGGAGCTCTCTATTAAATATAATTGTAAAACAAATATATCTGGTCATTTTTAATTTCTTCCATTTCGTCCATTTTCTTCCATTTCTTCTAGTTTCTTCCAGTTTTTTTTTTTTTTCTTTTAAACTTTTTTTCAGTATCCTGAGAGAATTAGTACTGGACAAAATTTCAACCCTGATTATAACAAATGACAACCCAAAAACTGAAACTCATAAGTTAGTGAGAATGAACTATAATCATGTATTCAGAAGAATTCTTCTGATAAAATATTTTAATATTTAAATGTTGGACATTTTTGTTAAGTTTAGAAAAAATAAAAACTAATAAAATTTATTTTTTCTATATTTTATTAGCTAAGTTTTTTAATTAATAAACATCAACTAAATCAAGTTTGAAATTGAATAACTGATTGTTAGCCAAATATTCGATAATTGACCAAAACACTGTCCTCCTGATAACACCGTCACCAGATTGCGATAAAAATGTGACACTAAAGGAGACTCATTTGTTAAGTCACATGTGACTTATATTCTCTAAACTCTATTCAAATAATTTAAATGGTGATTTAAGGGGGACTTTTAAGGGACGATGGTTTCCATATCTCCTTAGGATCCATTCACTAAGAAAGTACAGAATTTAAAATAAGTGCAATTTATTTTGACACGGACAATACGAGAAACCGTTCCATTGAGCTTAATACTGTTTACTCATTTGTGCCTGTTTTAAAAGGATTTTTTTCCAAGAGGGAAAAAAATGGTAGGATTTTATTATTACGATTTAATAAATATAAACCAGACAGTTTTGTCTACCACAAAGTTAACATATTTTTAAACAGTATGTTATTAGAACCACTCTAAATTAAAAGAATTAATCAGACCATAAATTTTCCTTTTCACGCAACATCAAGAAAATGTCATTCATTTATTGTAGACTAGCCGCCTAAGGCGGCCAGCTGTCCGCCACGTTATTAATTTTTTATGGTATCAATTTCTATTTCTATATAATTTTTTATGGATACCATAAAAAATTATATAGAAATAGAAATTGATACCAATCAATTGATATCAATTTCTATTTCTATATAATTTTTTATGGTATCAATTTCTATTTCTATTTCGCTACAAAAATTATCGTCTTCGCTTAAGAAAAAAAAAATAGAGCGTGGAAAGAAGAAGAAAAACTTATTATAACAATTATGAACAACGACAAATATATCAAAGCGAATTGAGTATTGAGTATAGTAAACTGCGGCGTGCTCTCTGCTTTCGCTTATAGCACTGTGTTTCAATAGGTAAGACTTAATTTAGCCTAATAAGATTTATTTGAGATCTGAGGCTCTTCTTCAAATTCCAGAAAATCCTGGTCATCAAAGCGAAGAGTTCTCTTTACGTATCGAATATGTTGCCACATTTTTAATACTAAAGTTAAACTTTTCTCCACTTTGATAAATGTAAACTAATGCGAACCTTACAATTAAATTATTAATTCCTTCGTATATTATTGGTTTAAGTTGTCGAAAATTAATATTTCAATTGTAAGGTTCGCCTTAGCATGCATTTATAAGAGTGGAGAAAAGTATATGCATTTTTTAATATGGCTCTTTGAAGACGAAAAAGCATAGAGTTTCTTACAAAATGACTGATAACTAAAAAATTAATCAAATTTTTGAAAAAGAAAAAAAATACTTCTTTATTATGTCAAAACACAATTATGTGCCGATTTTCGTGCCTGAGCGAGGCTTCTGGGGCGATATATTGTGATTACAGACAGACACACACACAGCCGCGTTTATTATTATGTATAGATCACGAAAAATATTTTATCCTGATCTATGACTACTACTTCACGTTAACTAATGCGAGCCGGGAGTATCAACAAATTTTTCTTTTGTTATTCGAGTATTTATAGCCCAGAAGGATCTTATGGGTAAGGACCGACACTCTGCAACCCTAGGTATACTTTAACAATAATAAATTTTATTAATGTAAAAATTTCATACTTTAAAAGATAAATGTTTAAAATATTTTTTGTTGACCATATTAAAACAAGTTAGGAAAACAAACCGTGAAGATTTGTTTACTAAATTGGAAGACATAATTCTATTTGTTTAATGGGAGATTTGCCGCAGCAATAATTTGTAATGAAGTCGTGTTACGAGGTTATTCGTACCTATTAAAAAAATACAATAATAAAAGCACACCATTAAATTTAGCGAAGTTTCATTGAAATAAAGTTAAAAATTACGGTTTAATCAATTAATTGTTAACAGTTTCGTGACTTAACATTTTCCTATTTACTTTTCTTTCTTTAAGTCCATAGTTAACTGTTTATGATTTGAAAAAAAAAAAATAAGTATTTATGAATTATCTAGAACTTTATTAACAACATTAAACATGTATATTCCATTTATCTTTCATAGGTTTTGTTGATTTATGGATTATCTATAGTTTTCCTAATGATACGAAGAATATATTAAACCCTTCCTTATTTAAAATTGGTCTTGCTTCAATTGATATTTCTGTTTTTAAATTGTCTTATTTCGTGATTCTTTTTATTTGCATTTTTCCAATTGCATACCATATAAATTTTGTCATAAATAAAGATATGATATAAATAAATAATTACAAAATAAACAAAGAGGACAAACATTGGCATTGCTAGGGCATTCGAAAATACTTAATGGTTTTTAAATTGATCGTGAAAGAAAAAGCTCTATGCGCAGTCATGTCAAAATAAAATCACCAGTTCAAATACAAATGACTTTAAATAAATCAGGTGGTGTGGTTAATATTTAAAAAAAATCTTGGAATATTTTTTCAACATTTCTTCCATCATGAAATAATTATTCAGCTGTAAATCTGTTACAAATCCTTTTTCAACGGCATCTGATTACTTGGTCTGATTAAAAATTGAAACTTGTATTTAGACGCAGAAATCTTAAGTACGGAGAAATCTTAAACTATTATTTTAACATTATATTCTTGAAATGATTATTCAACCTTAAATTCCATAGTATCTGATTACTTAAGGATTTAGGCATATTGTGAGCTGCACTTTAATAATGCGAAAATTCTTGAAATATTTCATCTATACTTTCTGAATTTGAAATTTTTTTTATACTTTTTGCAAACGATTTTTGGAACTTCGAGTCATTTCTACAATGGAAAGTTCAAGTGAGTCCAATTACTGACAGATTATTTCATCATTGAGGACTGAAGACATTTTTTAATTTTAAAGAATTCTTGGAATATTTTTTCAACTTTTTCGCAATTTGAAATTTTTTGTGATAAATAAAGGTGTGTCTGGTTACCAAAGGGTTTTGATGTCATCAAGGGTTGAACTTTTATAATTCAAAAAATTATTAAAATATTATGTGCGAGTTTTCTAAGCTTAAAGTATTTTTTAATCGTAAAATTAAATGCACATCATTTGTTTAAGACTGTGACATCAGATTAAGAGAATTAAGAGAAAAATTAAGAGAAGAATTTTTGAGTCTCACCAAAGTTTTCTCAATTAGAAGAAATGCTTCTCTTTTAGCGTATGTGCAAGTAACAAGTGTATGCATAAAATAACCACTTGAAGCAAGATTTTATTACTTGCTGTTAGGGTCGTAAAAGCTTATAGCAAACGATTTCTGTTGGAAATAGGAAAAAGACTAAAATAATACACTTCTTTAGAAGCATTTTTATTCCAATCCACAAAAAGTTCAAACATGATTGGGGATAAAAAGTTCAGTACCTATGTAAACTCAGATGAAAACATCAATCTTGAAAAAGCTCTGCATCCTATCACAACACTGCTGCGTTTGTGCGGTGTAGCTATATTAAAAAGGAGAAAAGTAACCAAACCCCAAAAAATCATGCAGTGTTTTCTGACTTACTTCAGTCTTCTTATGGTGCTTTTGAATTTCATCTACATGACATTAATTGCTTTTCAGATGGGTTCCATGATTGGATACACGAATTTACTGGCTTTGGCGGCAGATGCTCTTCTAAGATGCTCGTTTCTTCTCGGCAAGAATCATCACGCAGCTCTCATAAAAGCTCTCAAACTTGCAACTAACAGTCTTGACACTCGGTTTTTTAAAACAATGCGTTTCTTTTCAAGTGTGAGTACGGTTGCTCTCGCTTTATTTTGTATAGTGTATTTAACCGTATTTATAATTGACGCACCAGAGGTCCACCAACAAACTAATGCGATATGGCACACCCTTCTCATTCGTTCGTTGTGGTGTTCAAGAGCTATTTACTTGCTCGTTCAAATAGGACTCATCGGTGGTTTCTGTCTATATTATTGCTTCTTGTGTTTGGTGTTTAGAAAACTTTTGAACAATTTGAGACTTAATATGAGACTTAATGACTCGTTTATAATGCAGTCTCAAAGGTTCGAACACATAGTGGATGTAGTTTATGCCATGGACAGTGCATGCAATTTGGAAGTCTTTTTGAACTTGTCATCAGCTCTGGTCTTAATATTTATGACAGCAAATACGTTTTTATCTGATGTTCAGCGCCCTACCTACATGGCCCGAATAATAACCTGCTTCAATATAATTAGAGTTTTTTTACTTTTGGTTTCGGCAGTCACAGTTATCGAAGCGGGCGATCGTTGCAGGATGACCTTAATTAAACAACAGAATTCACTCTTAAACGGAAAGCACGTTAAAAACATCAAATTTCCTGCTGCTTTTCTGACCATTTGGAATATTGGTAAAATAAGCAGGTCTCTGATATTTAGTTTACTGGGAGCTTTTTTAACCTACAGTGTTTTGTTTGCTACGCTTGGCAAAACTAGAGAGTGACCAATTCGTGATATATATAGTAGTTTTGAAGATCGTTACTGTAAATTTGGAAGATCGATAAAATAATCAAGCCTCAAATAGTTAGTTTAGTAGAATGTTTCTTTATTTTTCTTCTTCTTTTTTTTGTATTTACAGTGTTTAATTTTCCACTATTGACAATATAAGATAGTAATTAATGAGTAAAAAGTATGGTAACTTTGAATGCCTTTGCTGGTAATTTGGAAGATATGTAAAATAATCAAATCTCTCATAGTTTTGCGGCAGAATTTTTAACCTTGGTGTTCGGTTTGCTGCGCTTGGCAACGTAACACAACAATTAATTTTTAAAATATATGGTGATTTTGAATTATCTTTGTCCCGCGGTGGACTGATCATTAAGACACGGTTCCCAGCAGATCACCGAAGTCAAGCATCACTGGCTGCGGTCAGTGTGCGGGTAGGTCACCAATTGGATCAGTCTGCGTAGGGACTGAGGGTGTGCGGTATTAGTCCTCGTTAAATTGTTCTACCGTAAAGTGCTCGACTTCGCGTGCAGGTCGTTGGGCTACCGAAACAGGGGTGCCATCCCCTCTGCAGAGGATCAAAATTGTGATGGCATGTCTTCGGATCATCCTCGGGGATGTTTCCCAGACAGTCGCCAATAACCCATTATGCAGCTCCAGTGCGACGTAAATGAACTGCAACTGCAACAGCAACTGAAACTGCAACCGAATTATCCTTTTTCATCAATTTTAAAGATTAGAAAGAAAAAGAAAGATTACGATTGTCAGTTTAGCCAAAGAACTCAAGGTTAATTATAAATTATTTTAAATATTTTATTTTAAAATATATAATAAAATATATTTATTACCAGTATAATTTTATGTAAGAAAACTTTGATATCATTTTTATTGTAATGAAATGAACGGTTACCTTGTTTTGAAAAATAATGAAATGCAATTGGAATAAAATGCAAACTTACAAATACAGAATGTGTAATACGATAAGAAATAATAAATAGGAAGTATTTTTCCTCGTTAAAAAGTCTTTTTGAATCTTACTTGAATTAAGCTTTTTTTTTTCATTAACAGAAAATTATTTAATGTAGATATTAGGGTTTATATCTTATAGTGCAGACAATAGAGCTTAAAAATAGACTTTTCCTGACAAAATTGGCGAGAGTTTTTGTTTTTCTGTTCTTAAGTCTTTTAGGGAGCTTCTAAATACAAATCCGCATTTTGCGACAAAAAAAAATTTTTCTTCAGAAAATATAATTTTTTTTCTAGCTCTTAATTTTTTTACTTTCTTAGATTATTATTTTTGCTTTTAATTGTTTTTTATACTTAAATCCCCATAATTTCAGACTTAACACAACTAAGTCTTAATGTGAGCAAACAGACATACAATTTATAAACGTTTAATGCATCTAGATGTTTTCGGTACCCAGCTCTGGACATTAAAAATCTGAATTATTTTTAATAAATTTTATATTTTTATGAACTAGACTCATGGTACAGGGGAAAGTGTTACAGCTTCTGTTGGCCGAAAGTGACCTGGAGCACCAAAGGTAGAAGAAATAAATAATTTTTGATAATTTAATAATTTTCATAATTTTTCATAATCATAATTTTTAATAATTTTTGGACTTATGGAATTGGTCTAATTGAGATGGACCTCTTGGGGATTAGAGACAACAACGACATATTTTTATTAAAAGGATATTAATAAACAGTTAGAGACTAAAACGTTTGTGTATAAAAGATATGTTAGAAATATTATTTATTTCTAATATTTGGCAACAAAATGTAATTCTATTAGAGTTTAATAAAAAAAAAAGAAAAAAAAGGAAAAAAAAACGTCTTGAAATTGAAATGCCGTTTTAGCGCAAAAGCATATTTATGTTTATAATTATGACAATTAATTATAGTATATCTTTAATTTTCGATAACTTATATTACCCTGCATATTTTTTATACCTCGCATTTTCATTGCTGCATTTAAACAATGAGTTTAGCGAGATTTAATTATTGATTTAATTTCCTTCTCAAGATAACTGTTGCCCCCCATTTTTTTTAAACATTTTGTAACAATAATGTTTCCAAGAAAGCTCAACTTTGAAACAATGAAAAAGCACGGTTCTTAATATTGCATGTGACCAACTCAGCGCAGTAGGATAGAAAATATTTTCAAATTATCTAAAAATTTAAGTAATTAATAACATAAAATTCATTCAAATATATTTTTTAAACATTGGTCGCCGTCGAGTTTCAAAATTCTTCCGGAAAGAGCAATTTGTTGCTCCATAATAATTCTTCAAGATAATTTTTAAAAGTAGATCGGCCCCGGGTTTCGAACCAGGGTCCTCTAGCAAAAGCAATTCGTTGCTCCATACTACTAAACCCTGCAGGTCAATTTGACTGACCGACTTATACCAAGCTTTTTAAGTAATTTCTGCGGTTGGTTGCAGTTTTATGTTTACTGCTTCATTAATCTATCGTATGAACACAATCTATAATTCGTAAATCCATGGCTTTCTATGGATAAATTTGGTTAATCAAAGACCTGTATTTTTATATATCACAAAATGCGATATGCTTTCAAAAATAAAGGCTTCTGACTGATTGGCTTAATTGAACTATTGTAATGGCGAAAATTTAGCTGAATTCCGCCCTAATGTCAGCAAGGATATGAATTTTTCGCACCTAGATGATAAAGTTAACAAGGCCCGGGTTTACACTCGAAGCTCGATATATTGGTTCCCCATGTTCTCACGGTGAGAAATTTGTGTCGTCGCATTGACGTCTGCGATTCGCTTCTCTAATGTCACGAAAATGATCCATTTTTGAAGCGCATCCTTACTGGGGTCGAAAAATGGGTTGTCTATAACAATGTCAAACGCAAGAGATCATGGAGCAAAAAAGATTTACCGGCTCAAAGCATTTCGAAAGCCAATATCCATCATAAAAAGGTGATGCTGTCTGTTTGGTGGGATTTTAAAGGAATAATTTTTTTGAGCTTTTACCGGATAACGCAACAATTAATTCGGAAGTCTACTGTCGTCACCTGGACAAACTGAATGATGCACTTCAACAGAAAATGCCAGAATTAATCAACAGAAAAGGTATAGTGTTCCACCAAGATAATGCGAGACTCATACAAGTTTGGTCACTCGCCAAAAGCTCTTACAGCTTGAATGGGATACACTGCCACACCCACCATATTCTCCAGATCTAGCGTCTTCGGATTATTATTTGTTCCGGTCACTGCAAAATTTTTTGAACTGTAAGACCTTCACTTCAAATGAAGAGGTCAAAAATCCCCTGGATCAGTTTTTTTGCCTGCAAAGACCAAAAATTTTACGAGCGTGGAATCATGCTACAACCAGAAAGATGGCAAAAGGTGTTGGACCAGAATGGCCAATATATAATTTAATAAAATATTTATTCATTATACGAAAATTGTCTTTCATCCCCCCCCCCCCAAAAAAAAAGAAACGAAATTACTTTAAGAACAATCCAATATAAGGAGGTGAAAAATTTAAAAGCCTCAGTAAAGATCAGTTCTTCACTACTGAAGTAGTGAAGCACAGGGGGCCCCCAAAGAAGATTTTGCCCCGTTCCCCAATTAGGCTATGTCGGGCCCTGATTAAGGGCTTTATATATGTACAGTATATAGGAAAAATTTTATAACTTTAACGCTTTTTATTATATTAAGCAAAAAAGAAAAAAAATCATATAACTAAGTAAAGGCATACATTATTTATGTCACAATATTGATAGAATAAAAAAATATAATTCTTCTTAAATATAATTTTTAAAATTTGACTGTCACCGGATTTCGAGCCAGGGTCCTCCTGCACTAGAAATTTGTTGCTCCTTACTACTAAATCTAGCCGGTCCTTCTGACTAGTAACTAGTCTCCTGGAGCTTTTCTCTCCTCTTTATTCCCCATTACTGCTCTTCTGTCACAATAAGGATTTAACGTCATGACGTGGACTATATGTTTAAGATTTCGTCGTCTGTTGTGACCTTCAATACTTATCACTTCATATATTACATCAGATAATCGTCGTGTTATTTTATATGGCCTGAAATATCTTCCTTGACAGCTTTTCGGAGAGTCCAACTCTTCGTATTGAAAGTGAAAACCGAAACTAAATCTCCAATATTGTAGGTGACTGGTCGATGTCGCTCGTCATGTCGTTGTTTATCTATTGCTTGAGCATCATGTATATGGAGCTTTGTAAGTTGTCAAGCTTCCTCAGCCCTGGTGATTAGGTGTTGCACACATTCATCTTAGTCCCCCTTTCCGTGAGGAAAAATCGTGCCTAGAGGTGTTCATATTTCCCTGCCATGAACAAGAAAGAAGGGACTGAATTCAGTGGAGACGAAGCGTAGCGAAGTCTTAGGTATACTCTCTTCAGCAGCATGAATAATTGAAGATTTAACAGAATCTACTGGTATTTATACTGGCACAAGTTGCCATGGTATCAGTGATTTGAGTAAGCTGAATAAATAGAGTCCAATTTGCGTGATAATAAATGAATCGGTCTAGGAGAGATGGGTGTGTTAGCAAAATGTGTAACAATCAGGGAAAAGTGATCGCTGTTATGTGTTAAAGTTGGGTAAAAGGCAAGAGCAGAAGACTGAGAAGAACCGGGTGAGCAGAAGATTGAGTTAATGGAATGAAACGTTTGCGTAGGCGCATAGAAATGTTTCTTCACTTTGGTTCAGTAAGCGAAGATCTTGGTCTTGAATGAGTTTTTCGATTTTCCGTTCCCGATCGTTGGAGGCAGAACTGCCCCACAATTCTCTATGGCTATTAAATTCTCCTACTAGAATGTAAGGTGCGGGAAACTGATTAATCGACGAGTTCAAATCAGTTAGTCATTCAGAGATAAATAAATGGAACATATTGTGATGAGTATATCAATGAATCTGAATAGTATTAGCCTTTCATGAGGTTGTCAATGGGATGTTAGAGAAAGGCAAGCTATTTGCAGTTAAAATCGCGACATCAGCATGTGGTCTGTTGCCACGTCGGTCCGGAAACACGAGTAATTTCTCAAGTGAAACTTGTCAGAGGAGTTTGAAAGTGTTTCTTGGAATAAAATGCATGTAGGTTGATGTCTGGAGATTATATCTCTGATATCAGTTAATTTATTGCGAATAATCCCCTCAGGGGCACACTTTTGCGTGACGAGTAGGGCACATCTGGAGCCCCAAGCTGGACTTCAGCATTCTTCCATTTCTCTCCTGCGATAGTCCTGTTTTGAGTTTCCGATTTTCACTTAATAATTACATTGACCTAGTGAGCGAATATTATTTTCATTTACACTACTGGCCATTAAAATTGCTACACCAGGAAGGAATGCAAATAACATAATGATATTTATTGAGCACAAACATTATAGTTGAAAGAACAAGAGATTAAATTTTCAGGATATTTGGATGTATAGATCCTGAGGAATCAGTACTCAGAGCAGCCTCCCCTGACAGGAATAACAGCAATTATTCTACTGTGCATCGTGTTGAACAGAGATTGGATAGCATGGACGGGTACAGCATTCCATGCAGCTTTAACATTGTACCTCAATTAATTGACCGTAGTGACTGACGAAGGGTGGCATGGCAGTCGTTCGGCAACCATTGACCAGACGTTTTCAATTAGTGAGAGATCAGGAGAATAAGCGGGCCAGGGCAGCAGGCGAACATGTTCTGTTTCAGGGAAGGTCAGGACAGTGCGGGTTACATACGATTGTACATTGTCCTGCTGAAACGTAGCTTTATAGAGGCAATGCGAACAAGAGATGATCGAGACGTGTATCCAATGTCACCCCATACCATTACTCCAGGTGATGGATCAGTATGACGATGTGAAATGCAAGCTGCCAATGGGCGTTCTCCACGATGTCGCCAAACACGGATGCGGCCATCATGATGTTGTATACAGAACCTGTATTCGTCTGAAAAGAGGACGTCATGTCACTCCTGCTTCCAGATTCGTCGTTGATCACACCATTGGAGGCGCTTCTGCCTGTGATGCAGCGTTAAGGGTAGCCAAAGCCATGATCACCGTGCTGACAGTCCATGTTGCTGCAGACACCGTCGAACTGTTCGTGTAGAAGCTTGTTGTCTTGCAAATGACACCATTTGTTGACTCAGGGTTCGTGACGTAGCTGAGCGATCCCTTAAGACCATGTGGATAACATTCTGTCTTAGTCATTAGTGATGTGGGTCCGCAGAGATCTTGCACGGCGTTCCATATGACCATCATGAACCCATCGATTCCATACTATTCTAACAATCATGGGATCTCGGCCTACGCGAGCAGTAATACTTCTGTATGATAAACCGCAATCCCGGTAGGCTACAATTCGACTTCTATCAAACTCAGACACTTGTTGATAGATTTTTCTTTTTCTTTCACGAGGCATAATAAAACTTTTTTTCATAAGAACAACGCTCAAATTCAATTTCTGTATGAGAAACTTACTGTCAAATTTTTTCTTTCATACACATTGTAGGTCTTTTGTACACAGTTACCTATGCAGGTAAAGAAACTTGCGCCCGTTGCGGAGAAACAGGACACAATTTTAGATCATGTACACCCCCAGAGAAATGTTTCAACTGTAATAAACTCCATCCAGGAAATTCTCGATAGTGCTCCAAATGGAAAAGCAAGAAATACAAATTCTAAATATTAAAATCACATAAAACCTTTCGTGTTTCGATAAAGCTAAATCCAAATTCCTAAACTCAATGCCACGATCGAATTTTTCTTATGCTGCAGCAGTTACTACCCCAAAAGGAACAAAATATATAGCAATGCAATAAGACAATAGTGACGCAGATCCTCAAATAATAAAACTAAAGATTTTATATGATAACAAGAGTGGGTCAAAAACAAACTCCCCACAAAAGCCAATAGACATCCACTACTTTCACATCAATATCGCAACCTTCTCAACTATAACGACGACCAGCTCAGAGCACTCCCTATCAGTTGACTTCACAAAAAAGTTCCGAAACTAACTATTATATAAAGCCAACACCACAACTAGCAAACGTTTTGCGCAAAATATTAACTGAGTCTCGTTTAGTAAGTAAACCTAAATTTGTTTCTAAAAATAAACAAACCGATTCAACAACACCGAAAAACACTCTCAAACAGCAAACGAGATGAACAAACGCAATCGGATGCAATGAGCACGGATGATAATTGTATAGAACTCCCAGAGTTTGAAATGCAGATTGAAAAAGGTATGGAAACACTAACGAATTTGTTATCTAAGTACACAAAATCTAAAACTAAAAAATAATGACAAATATATTTATTTATGTTGGAATTAATGTGATTTTTTCCCCAAAATTTATCAAACATTAAAAGCTTAATCGAAAAACGAAATCCCATGCATAGCACTATACAATGAATACTAAAAACCCTTCAAGAGAAATTTGCTTGAGAGTTAATAAGATAACAGGTCACTATCCCTCTCAAAGAATTATCCAATTAGAAATAAATGGATATTTAATTACACAAATAAAGGACATAGCTGACACTCCTGCAGATAAATTTTCTCTGCTAGTTACTCTAAATCTTTTCAGTAAGATAAAAAAACAGAGTGAAAAAAAATTCATCTTAAATGTCCGTTATACTCAATTTATGAATATAATCTACCAATTACATACTTTGAACTGAAATTTTCTATGAACAGTTTGCGAAATACCTCACCGGGATTTGATCACATTCATAATAATATGCTGAAAAATCTTAAAAAAACTGATCTTACCGTTTTCCTAAAATTGTACAATAGAATCTGGACCGACAGAAAACCTCCTATGTCTTGACGAAAATCTTTAGTAGTTGCAATCACTAAACGAGATAAAATTCCGAAAGATCATACAAATTATTGACCCATAACCTTAACTAGATGCTTATTCAAATTATGTTTATGCTAGAAAGAATTACCAACAATAGACTAGTAGATCTTTTAGAACAGTGGTGCACAAACTTTTTTCGCATGCGATCCCTTTTGTAGAGAGAAAATTTTTGGCGATCCCTAGAGATAAATGTTCACAAATACGATGTATATTTCGCGCATTTCTTTCGTTTCATCGAATAAGAACATCATCATATTTGACTCATATTAATTTTATTTATAATTTTAAGAAAATACTTTTTGTATAACACAAAAATCAGTAAATTATCCTTTAATGAGATGTATGTTGCTGCAAGTTTCTAATTATCTCATCGATGTTTGGATGTATGTTGCTAATTGCAATTCGCATATCATCTTCAGGGTTTAAACGCGAGCGGTAGTTAGTTTTTATTGAAACTAGTTTGCTAAATCCAGTTTCACATAAATACGTTGATGCAAATTGCATGAACACTCTGATGGCATTCTTGCATAAAACGGAATATTGTTTTTCCTCGAATAGCCAAAATTTATGGCAAGGCTGAGTCTTAAATTGGTTTCGAAGAGTATAATCACTAATTAGATCTATCAATTGCTCTTTCTCACTAATTTGAGGAGTTGAACTGCATATGTCAAAGGAAAATGGATCACGAATCCAACCAAGATCGTTTTCAGGAAAATCCTCGAATCTTCTCGAAAAATTTTTCTTTAAATTTTCAATGTGATTGGAAATGATGTTTTTAAATGTAAATATATCTACATTATTTTCCTTGATAAAATCGTTAAGGCAAAGGAACATGTCAGTGTTGTTTTTATTCAGTTCAGTTTGCCATCAGAGACTAAGCTGATTCTTAAAAGCTTGAATTTTACTGGCTGCAGTTATGATAGTTTAATTCTCACCCTGCAAGCTCAAATTTAAGTCATTAAGTTTTTCGAAAATATCAACTAAATAGCTCAGCTTCCCTAGCCAAACTTCATTGATATAACAACTTGCCACTCTATGTTTCTTTTCGATTAAAAACATGTACACTTCATTTCTCAAATCAAATATCCGTCGTAGTATTTTCCCACGTGAAAGCCATCTGACTTCGGTGTGTAACAGTAATCTCTCATACGTTGAGCCCATCTCATTGCAAAGTATTGAAAAGAGACGGCTGTTGTGGCTGTTGCATTTAATGTAGTTAATTGAACTAACAGCGTCTTGTAATACGTTGTGCAACTCTTCATCCTTATCTTTTGCAACAAGAGCTTGCCGATAAATCATACAGAGATTAAATACCATATGAGGCTCCACCTTCTGAATTAAGCCTCTGAGCCCTTTATTCGAACCTGTTAATGCTGCAGCACCATCAGTGCAAACCGCAACACAGTTTGCCCAGGTAAGGGACTTTGTTTCAAAATATTCATTTATTACTTCGAATATTTTTTCTCCAGTTGTCTTTCCTTCCAAACTTTTGCAACATAGAAACGTTTCTGTTACATCTTCATTAAAAATAAACCTAACGTAAATAATTAGTTGTGACATTTTAGTAATATCGGTAGTCTCGTCCAGTTGTAAAGCAAATACAGATGAATTTTGTATGCGTTTTATGACTTCTGACTCGATATTTCGTGACATTTCGGAAATCCACCGAGACACGGTATCTCTTGATAATGGTATTGTTTTTAGTTCATTTCCATATTTATCGCCATGCCTAATTGATGTCAATGTCATCTTAGTTGCTGCAGGAAGGATAAGGGATTCTCCGATTGTATGGGGTTTCATTGCTTTTCCTATTAGATAAGAAACTTCTAAAGAAGCTCGTAATGCTTTCTGAGGTATCGTTGTAAATTTCTTTAAATGTGCACTTTGAATTTTCAGATTTTCAGCTCGTCTTTGAAAAAAAATCGGCATGTTTATTTTGAAGTTCTTTATGTTTAGTTTCCAGGTGTCCTTTTAACTTAGCTGGTTTCATGCTCTTGCAGCGGATCATCTCGCCATTACGGCGATAACGAACTATCCTGAAACGCTGATTTGGCCTGAACATTCAAAGTTGGCAACCCTGCCACAGAGACTGTTTTCCTCCCTTCGTTTTCCACCATTCGGGTTACAGCTTCGACCAGTGTAGCGTCATCATCTTCACGTTTGTGCTAAGGCACGCGTTTATTTATTCAGAATGTCTCATTTCCTATTTCATTAAATATGTTTAACTTTTTATCTATGACTGGCATACATTAATTTCCTTTTAGATGTTTATTTAACTATTTAATCTTTAAGTATTTAATTTAATTGCATGTGGCCAGGCCCCTCTTCCCCACTGGGCACTATGGGCACGTGCCCATAGTGCCCCGCGATCGAATGGGGCCCCCTAGTTCCTGCCAGATTACCAAATGATAACCGATACATTATTACCGAAAAACATTAATTTTGAAAAATCTGATGATAATGACTTACTACAATACCTACGCTTATTATATTAGCTTTAGTTTGCCGCATGCGGATAGCTATACCTTGTACAACATAGCTTGAACTTTTTGACAGATGGGTCAGTGATGGGAAACAGAAAATATCTATTGGTGTAAAAAATGTGTTGGCTAAATATGTGGCTGTATGTATGTTTTAAACTATTCAAAATAAATAAATTCATTCGTCAATCAATTTTATTGCACTAGACATAAAAACATTGGGTAGGTAAGAAACCATTGTTTTCAGTTTTTCTATTTAAATTTTACCTCGAAGCAATAAAAACCACTTAAGACTTTCGGAAAATGCTTGAGTCCTTAACAGGTACTTTTATGTTGTGTGTCTATTCTTATGATTATTATCAATTTTTAATATTATTAAAATAAGAAGATATTGTTCGTCGTTGCAAAGTTATATCGATTTCAGATTTGACATCTGTCAAAAAGAAAGATCAAACTAATAAATAAACAGGGTATAATACTCCACTCTCTCTCAAAAATGAGTTTTTCCGATATTAGTATGTTTAGGTTAATTTAAATACCTATATGTAAGTATAAGAATACAATTTAAAAAAAAATTATTAAATTAAAAAAAGAATTATTTGATGCGGTGTGGTTTATGTCTTAAAGAAACCTATTCGAACGTCATTCGTAATACCAAAGACAAAAAAGGGGAATTCCCGATTCCCGATCGTCGTTTGACTTGACGAACGGGAATTCCCTTCAAGTATTTGTCTGCGATGTTGTGGCGTTTGTTTTGTTTGTAGTTGTTAGTTTGTTACTGACTGTGCTCGAGCTCTGATAAAAAAAATAGTATTGTTTGATTAAATCGTCGTTTTGTCTGTTTTGTGTTAGCGAATATTTTCGTTATAAAATTAATGAAATAGTGAATTATAATATAAAATGTCGAAACGGTCATATCCTAGTGGATCTGAAAAAAGGAAAAAAGCTCTACATCAGAAAGAAGTAATTGAAAAGTTACCAAAATTAACATCATATTTTACTACTACTACTGGAGAAACTTCTGTAAGTAGCAATCAACTCATAAATGTTCCACATGATGACTCAGCTCAATTACAAATTGCGGGAATTTCTAAACCTTCATGTTCCAATTTTGAAAAAGAGATTGAATCAGAAAGCGACTATTCCTACGACGAAAGTGCAACGACTTCAGTGACTTCACTAAAACCGACAACTCCAACTGTGTCAATTGAACAGCAGTTTTCCAACACAGAAGAATTAATATCGCACGATCCCGCCGATTATTTTCACGAAAAGTTTGTTGAAATAAATCGCGAAATTTTAATTCGTAAGGGACCAGTATATTTTCAAAATAAAGATTCTGACTTTTCCGAGGCATCCAGAACATACAAAGATGGTAATAAATTAGTAACGAGATATTTCAACAAGGCATTATTTATTCGCAAATTAAAGAACAATGAAAGCGTCGAAAGAAAATGGTTGCTGTATTCGCCTTCCAAATGCTCTGTATTTTGTTTTTCATACTGCTTATTTAACCCAACTGATGTTAATCTTTGCTCTCGGAATGGATGTAATGATTGGAAGCATATTAATCACATAATTTTAACACATGAAAATAGCCCAGCGCATAAGCAATCTATGATGACTTATCTGGCACGAAGTAAAGCGGTTGGTAGAGTAGATATAGACTTATTATCTCAACATCAAAAGGAAGTGGATTACTGGAGAAACGTACTTAAACGGATTGTAGCTGTTGTAAAATTTTTGGCATCGAGAGGGCTTCCATTTCGCGGCGACAATGAAATCCTAGGATCTCCAAACAATGGAAATTATTTGGGTTGTGTGGAATTATTGAGTGAATTTGATCCATTTCTTGCAGATCACTTAAAAAAATTTGGGAATCCTGGAAAGGGTAACATTTCTTATTTATCAGCAAATATCTGTAATGAGTTTATTGAAGTAATGGGAAAACAGGTTCTAAAAAAAATTATAAATGAAGTTAAATCAGCAAAATATTTTTCCATAAGCGTTGACAGTACGCCCGATCTGTCTCATATTGACCAGCTAACTTTCATCATTCGATACGTAAAAGACTGTGTTCCTGTTGAAAGGTTTTTGAAATTTATACCTATTAAAGAACATAAATCTAGATCAAGGAAATCAAGGAAAAATGTGAATTTGCCACCTTTATACCATGTGCAGGACATTCACTAAACTTGGTAGGTGTCCATGCTGCTGGGTGTGTACCGGAGGCATCACAGTTTTTTGAAATAGTTCAGAAAGTGTACAACTTTTTTCGGGCTCTACCCACAGATGGAATATGTTAACAGAACATTTAGGTTCAAAAAAAGTTGTTAAGAGTCTTTCACAAACCAGATGGTCAGCCCGAGCTGATGCAGTAAGTGCTTTGCATGGGGGTTATAAAAGAATATTAGAAGCTTTAATCACCATCGCAAACGATACTGAACAGGCACGAGAAACAAGAGACGAAGCCCTTAGTCTGTCTAGAAAAATGGGAAATCTAGAATTTATTATACTGACGGAAATCTGGAGCACTATATTGGAAAGAATAGACAAAACAAGTAATTATCTTCAGAAAGAAACAATAACACTGGACGTTGCAACCAATTTGTTGACTTCACTTTATGATTTTATTACTAACCTCAGGGATAAATTTGATAACTTCGAATCATCTGCCAAAGAAAATAACCCAGAATCTGACTACAAGGATCTATCTCAAAGAACAAGACGTAGAAGCTCACGGCAGAGTTTTTTTGATGGCTCTGCGCCATCAGTCCAATTGAATGGAAAAGAGCGATTCAACATAGAAACCTTTCTCCCAATAATCGATACCTTGAGTGTTCATCTAAAACAGCGACAAAGTTCATATGAGATCGTCAGTCAACGTTTTAGTTTATTTTTTCACTTAAAAACTCTGAATTCCGAAGAGATACGACAAGGATGCAAAGAATTTTCTCAAATCTATCACGAAGATGTAAATGAAAAAGAGTTAGAAATAGAATGTCAACATTTAAAAGAATACTTAATAAATGTTCAGAGTGAAAATGAAGCATCTAACAGTGTACAGGAAGTATATAATCTATTAAAGCAAAACAAAATTGAAGACACATTTCCTAACGTAGAAATTGCATTGAGAATATTTTTAAGCATGATGGTAACTAACTGCAGCGGAGAACGCTCCTTCTCCAAATTGAAACGAATAAAAAATGAATTAAGAAGTACAATGCTTCAAGAGAGATTAAATAGTTTGTCGCTGATGTCCATAGAATGTGATATTCTCAATACCATAGATTTTGAAGAAGTGATTAACGATTTTGCTCATCTTAAATCTAGAAGGGTACCTTTGCAATCAACATAGAATTAATCTAAGGATTTTAAGTTAAGCGAGTTACTTTTGTAGATTATTTTTTATATTTCCTATTTTTTTATAGCTAATAACTAAATAAAAATAAATTTAGAACCTTGTTTGTCTTTCTTTATCTATTGTAACTAAATAGTGGTTTCTCAAGGTCATAGGGGCCCCATGATCCTAATGTGCCCAGGGCCTCAAATAGTTTAAAGACGGCCCTGCATGTGGCTTACCCATGTGCACTTAACTCTCATTTGCTAATTTTTCGTTGCAAATGACACATATCGGACGTTCTTCATCATCAACAACACAAAATGTAAAACCATACTTAATAAATTCCTCATTGTATTTTCTTATTTTTTTTAGATCGGGCATTTAGTTCAGTATTTTGCGACTCCTCATCAGTATTTGTTCGTTTGTTAGCTGAAGATGTACCTGGTGTACGTATTACCCATTTATCCATTATGAAGATAGGGGTTAAATTATTTAAACTAAAACAAATAATATATAAAATTTTATCATTTTTTTTCGAGAAATTCAATAAAATTAACAGAGATCTTTCTCTAATGATAGTACATACCTGAACCTGATAACAAAGAGTAGCAAAGCCCGATAAAAATATAAAAAATCAAAATTACACAACGTCACATGATAAAACTCGAGGTGAATACATGATAAACAGTGAATGACGGCGCTTCTCTCTTTATATGTACACTGTATGGTATACAGCATGCAGGGATAATGCATTTCATAAAAATTTGGTGACCCCTGAAAGACTTCCGGCGACCTCCAGTTTGCGCACCACTGTTTTAGAATACCATAATCGTAATGTAAGACACGTACTTCGTACAATAACTCTCCACACGCTAATAGTGAAAGAATGTGAAATATTACCATGGGTAGAGAGTTTTGCTCTACGCCACCTGTAGCTCATTTCGACCAATAAGGTTGCAACTCGGCAAATTATAAGGTTAACAGTTACTGGCTTAGTTTAGCTTTGTTTTCAGGAAGGAAATATAAATGTCATTGTAACCGTAACTATTTTATTGCGGTTTGTTTATTTGCGTTCCGCATCTGATTGTTTTTGATCTTTATAAAGTTTTGTAAAGAATTTTTTTCATTACTATCTATCAATCAGAATGGTTATGGGAGATGACTGTGAACTATTGTTTTTTGACACATTCTCTCATGATTCATGTGAAGTAAGTTAACATTTTCACGTTCGTTTCAAAGTGTTGTAAGAAATTTATATTAGTGAGTTGTTGATCCACCTTCACTCTTATCAGAATAAATCAATATATTAAGTGCTTTAATGTGAAATAAAGTAAATTCATCTTTAAAATAAGTTGTTGTTTTAAATTTTTATTTGAATGATACTCTTTAAATTGAATTATATTTCAAAATAGTTGGACGTTATTTGCCCAATTAATTTTGTTAACAGTTATTGATGTTCATCGTCTACTCCAGATTAACCTATCGTAGTGGATGCGAAATTTAGATGTATGATATCATAATCAAAGTGTTCAGATTTGTTCAAAGTGCTCAAAATTTAACAGTTTTCCCTTGAGAATCCGCGTATATTTAAAGCATAGCAGTTTAGTTAATTTCGGTAAGTTTGAAGGTATAAATTGCAATGTAATTGATGCTTAGAGATTTTGTATTTTGATATTTTGTGCAATTAAAGTTTTGATTAATGCAAATTTTAGGAGCTCAATCTTGATTTAGTCCAGTTCCCTCTGCCTGTTTATATATTTGAAATTAGAGTTGTTCCTCTTGGTGCAAGAGTTCAAGCTGATTTTCCTGGTGGACATCGTCTTGGGTAAATAATTTATGATATTATTTATGAATCATGATCTGTCGCGCCAACTACAATCGCCAAAGTGCTGAATAGATATTAAACTTTTAAAATTTTTTTGAAAGAAAGCATGTAGATATTTCCTTGGGGGTGGCTATGAGTTATACCCTTTGAGTTGATCCCTTTCTGTGATTTTTTTATAATGTTTTGTAGGCCCCTTCCCCTGAAATTGCCAGTCCTTGGCGATTTTTCTGCCACAGATCACGATACGGAAATCTCACCTTATTTCCATTATTCATTTTTTACTGAAATTCATTCATTTTTCTTAAGTAATCATGCATTACTATAATTCTTAACATTAAATATAACATCATAAACATTAAATTAATAAGTTTTTTCTGTGGGAAGTATTTGTTTTAAAGACACTACGATTTTCACAGGGTTTCCATGGTATGGAAATTTTTTTAAAGTGGTAGCAAAAGGGAGATGTTTTAATCTATCAATACATATATAATTTGAAAGAAATATATTTGAAGGAAGAATGAATAACTCTGGAATAATTTCGTAATTTACAAATGAAAGATAAATTTAGGTATTTTTCAGTGGTTTTGAAAAATCTTAGTAATTAAATTACTTATTTGTTTTTTTCCAGGTCATGGAAACCTTGTTTCAAAGTTTTGGATACAATATTAACTTGTTTATCAATAACAGACATAATAAGTTTTGATAACAAGTTTTATTCCAAATTCTGTTGTTCGTAAGAACTAATTATCTAAGACAAAATTAGAATAAAAAATCCTTAAAAGCAACCTTTCTGTATTAAATAACATAGAGAAAAAAGTTTCAAGATTGTTTTCTTTTAGGTTATTGTTATATACTTAGATTAATGAATGTAAATCTATTGTTATTGGTTTGTATCATTAAAAGGTATTTTCAAAGCTGTTATAGAAATTTGTTTTGTTACTTTTAATAAGGAAACTGTCTTTGAATAAGTAAATAAAGCTTACAAATTAAGCACAGAAAAAAATAATGCAACTAAAATTTTTGCATTTCTTAAGAAACAATAATTAATAAGTTATAAACATCAATTTATATTCCTTACTTTCTCAAAAATTTCTTAGTAGCCATCCATGAATGCAGGGTTTTATTGATTTTGTTAATCACCAATTTAATTTTAAAATTTTCCAAGAATTTTACTATTTCTGTTACAAAGTAAATATTTTGTGTTTAAGTTTAAAAAACTATTTTTTTTAAATTTACATAGTAAATTCCCTACTCTAGGAAACTGAATTTGTTGCAAAGAATTATTGAATTACTTTTGTTGGTCCATAACAGTGTTATCTATGAAATACATACATAACTGGAAGGAAATCCTGTGTTTATAATTCGTACAATCAAGAGTCACTTTGCATTAACCTCTTGCAATCCAATATCACCTCTAAGTGTACATCAAAAGTTACCACACTAAAATATAAATTTTTTATATCTTATTAATAAGTAACCACATTATTTTATAAATTATATAAAAATATTGTATTCTGTAGTTTTATGTTGTATTACATTAGTTAAAACATCATAAAGTACTCAGAGAACAAACAGTTTCTCTTTTCTATCTTCCATTTATTTAATTTTTTTGTTGTCGTTGGAAAACCGCCTTGATCTTAATATTTGTTGGGAGTAGTCGGAATTTAATTTCAAAACATATTTTGCATAAGGCTGTGATAGTAATTTAAATAGTAATGTGTTCAGATTCATTGTAAAAAGTTCTGTAAATATAATTTATTCATTATGATAAGAATGAAAGAAATATTAATAAAATCTGTTTTAAAGCTATGTTAAATTTTTTCTTTACACTTTTCAATTTAAGTGTATATTGATTACCAGGGCCCCATCTTCAAGAAGACCCCATTATAACAGTTAGGGCCAAAGAGAAAAATTGCAATTTCAGGTCGATGGCCAGTCTGACCCTAAATGAATAATGTAACGCTTGTTGGGAGAAAGTGGTAATCGTAAAAGTGATATCCCACATTTTTGTTAAAATAAAAATTTTAGCAGACTAAATGTTTTTATGCTTTAATTTTTCATTTTTTATTCCAAAATAAGTACACATCCAATAATGCTCATCAATGTCATTAAAAGACATAGCTGAATTTTAAGCATAACTTTGACTTATAGTTTATGGTAATGTCACTCACAGTTGGCTATATTTTTTGTTATCTCCTATTAAGACAAAAATGACAATGTTTTTACAAATTAACATTACTTAATGATGCTATTTAATCTTCTAAACTAGTTTTTCTGTAATTATACTGTAAATTTCTCAATCAAATAAATTAGTAAATTTCCTTAATTTGGGAGCAAAACTAAAATAATATAACTAAAATAAGTCAGTTAGCAAAATGAATGAAAATGTAATAGGAATTAATTACTTTTGAAATAAAACAGTGTTACAAAAATATAAGAGGCATAAATAATAATTTGAAAATAATATAGTATGTAAAAAAATAATGAATGAAAATATGAAACAAATCATTGAAATTGAAAGTAGTACATACTATTTTAAACCCCTGCAAATCCAATTTCCCTGCTTTTATTTCAGCAAAATGTATCAGCCCTATTCCACCCCCCCCCCCCCCCCCCGAAGTTTATTTGTTCTCATATTTCATGTTCATTGAACGTGAGTCAGGTTAAGTTGGTTCATGTGTATTGAGACGTGTATAGTTTAATTGGTGTTTTTTTTTTTTTTTTTTAAATTGATTTATCACTATGTGTAACAATTATGGTTATGATTAAAATTCTGAAACTATTTTTTAGAGCTACTAATCCTTCATCTTTTCAACTGGAGTTCTTTGTTAATGACCTTAGTAAAAGAAGTGCTTCTACTTTTGAAAGGTTAGGAAGGTAAGAGTAAAATTTTATTGACTTTTTTCTGTTCAAGATATTGCATTACACTAAATATTTTTTTTCTAATAATATTTGTAAAAATTTCTGTTGTGTTAAAAAGAGTACAGTTAATGTACAGTAATAAATCGCCATACCATGTTTATAATTTAAAAATTAGATTATATTTCTTTTAATTTTCACCTCAATATAGTTGCTAATATCCTTTTTCCAGCAAGTTTCTCATTGAGCCGAGCTGTAACTTCTATTTTTAGAGATATTTTCTTCAACTGTTTAATTAAATTTAAAAATCAGCTAAAATGAAAAATTATTATATGGTTGTTGTAATGTTTTGTTTTTATAAAAAAAGAAGACATTTTTGATTACATTATCAACACATTTTGAAGACTTAAGGCTAAAAAAATAGACCTTGACAATAATTTATTATAGCTAAATCGTGGATTCTTTACCCTTGCTTCATAAAAGTTCATAGTGTCTAAAATAACCGATATCTTTTTATAATTTCATGAAGACATGAGTTTTCTTTCTTTAAATTCATTTTTACTCAAATGATACTATAGTCTGTACATGATACAATAGTCTATATACATATCGATTTCTTGTGATAAATTTATATTGAATTTTTCTTTTATTTTCCTTTAGTCTAGATTACAAGCAGAATGTAGATATTCAATTTCCCGTTCCTAACAAGGTAAATTTTAATTTTATAAAGTTTTACTTTGAGTTGAATTTTAGTGTCTTCTGTGAAACTGTGTTTTTACCTTTTTAATAATGAAAAAAAAATGTCTTGTAAATTCATTGGTTTTAATTTTTAAAAAAAATATTTGTAGAATTTTTAATTTGTAGTTATGCACTAAATATTTTGTTTTTGTTCTGCCAAATTTGATCATCAATAATCTCATTCTGAATATTTAGCCAGGTTAGATTTTATACAAAAACTTAAATGTTTACACATTAATGTATGAAAATTTTTAAATGCTGACACAAATGAAATAAATATTTTTAAAAGCACTATTATCCAGAAAGTACATCTAGCTTTAAATTATAATATTTAGCCAGGTTAGATTTTATACAAAAACATATATGTTTACACATTAATGTATAAAAATTTTTAAATGCTGACACAAATGAAATAAATATTTTTAAAAGCACTATTATCCAGAAAGTACATCAAGCTTTAAATTATAATATTTACCATAGCTCATAAAAATTTTATATGAACAAGTATTACTTACAATTTTTAAAAATATGTTAGTGAGCCTTACATATTTTTAAAGGGTATATTTTTTGTACAAACATTATGTACCTCATTTTTTGATTTATGCAGTTAAAAACTGTAGAATTAAATTTAATAAATTCATTATGCAGAATTCATTTTAATAAATAATTTTTTATTGACACTGTGGTGAAAGTTTTTCAAAAATTTTATTTTACTGCTGTTAAGGGCTCTGAAGACATCTATAAAATATTAGTAATTCAATTCTGTTAATAAATACATTCTGTTGAGAAATTTTGAAAACACGCTAGTTTTTTAACTTTGAACGGTTATTTGAAAAGTCCATTTTTTGAAACTATAATTATTCCACTTGAAATTTATTATATGTTTTTATAATGGATTAAAGTTGTAAGTTCTAAAAAATAAATTGAAAATATCATAAAAAAAATTAAAATTTTTTAATTCAAATTTAATGGTGTGTTAATGCACTATAGGCCGAATGCATGAGAAATATTCAAAATTTGAAAACCCTTTTTTTACGTAAGGTTTCTGAGTTTTATTGCATATTCAGAGTTTTATTATTTTTATTGTGTTAAGGCTAACAGTGATCAACAAAATATGCCATTAGGAACAAGCGTCAAGCGTTCTGAAATTACTTAGCGTTGTTTCAAAACTTGAGATGCACAAAATTTATTTTGATAACTTTTTCTATTTCTATAGTTTATTTGAAATTTTGAAACAAAAGGGTTTCTTTGCATCTGGCACAGCTCGTGAAAATCACATAGCTGGTTGTGCATTGGATGACGCCAAAAATATGAAAGAAAAAAAAACATTGTGGTTCCTACGATTTTGTATTTAGCAAGGATGCAGAAGCATGTACAATAAAATGGATAATTGGGAGTTTACTGTTTTTTGTTTGTTCTTTTCACTTGTTCAGTTTACTATGAAAATGTTTACCTAAAAAGCAGTAAACATCAATAAAATATCTTTAAGTTTCGCTTAATGACTCAACTTGTGCTCCCTTATTTAATTTATATTAAAGCTATGTCCCTGTTCAGTAACCCGACTCGGTTCACCAAACTTTAAAGTTTGATGTATAGTTCCTTTCAGATTGCTTTGCTTTCTGATCTCATCTATTCAAAAATTCAAAATAAAATTATAATTATGTATTAAATTTAATTTGAAGCTTGAACTGAAACATTTTAAAAACTAAATTTACTTGTTTAATTATTAAGTGGTAGTAAATACATTTAAATTATCTAACTCGATAAAAAATTTTTTAAAAATAAAGTAAACATGTTTAAAAATTCAAATTAAGACTATTTAAATTTAAAAATAATTCTTTGAAAGTAAATGAAGATATGGAAAAGAGGTAAGAAGAGTCTGACTTTTCACATGCCTCATTTAAGTGAGTAAGGGAAGAGATAAACATTTTTAGAAACATATGAAGAATTAAAGATATTTGTTTATATAAAAATTAATATGTCCTGATAAAATAATCCAATAATTTTTTTTTTAATTGTAAGAAGAACATTTGGCTTTGGTCTTTCTCATACTATGGAAAAAATATCTTTCGTTTACCTTTCAGAATTATATAAAAAAAAATTTAAAATCTAATAACTCTGAAATTAAATCAAAATTTTTGAAAAAGTCAAAAGTTTTTTACCATCTGTCATGTGGTGTCAGTATGTGGCTATAAAAAATTAAAATTTTAATGCAAGTTTTTCTTGTACATAAAAATTTTTTTAAAACCTTTAAGACTAATTTGGAACTTAAACAAAATGAAACAAGTTACACATTTTATGCATTATTCTTGGCTGTAAAAAATTCACAATGATCATGCTAATAATTTGCGCTAAACTGATTTGCTGCGCATGGAATAGTGTTCAACTTTGGCATAAAATAACTTAAAAAATTATGCTGGCATTAATAACATTTTGATGTCAGAATGTTTTTTTTTTAACCATTTCTTTGAAAAGGTGCAAAATTTCATATTAGTTTTATCGAATAGTTTTTCATTTGTAACAGTAAAAAGCCTGCTCAGAAAAATTTTCTTGTAACAGAACTTTTTTTTTTATGGAGAGATAAAATGCCTAAAATACTTTTTTTAAAATTAATAATAATATAAATGTTTGAACTCTGCTTGTATGGAAGTTTTGAAGGAAACAAAATTGCCTATGAATTTTTTAATCAATAATTTATTGTTTCTTTATGTTTATAAAAAATAAAATATTTTTTAAACTATTTTAAGGTAAGAATACTAGATTTATAAATATGTAAAGAAATCTAAAATGTAAATTGAAAGCATAAATCTGAGGGGGACATGCAGTGATATGTTTCTTCCCTATAATTTCAGATCCCTACAGATGGATTAGTTTTACGAGGATGGTATAGTGCTGTCACTTTAGCTGTATATGGTGTACTAGCAAAAACAACTAGCAAAGAACGATCATCTCCGCCTCCCCCTCCTCCCCCACAAGCGACTTCTAGAGGATCTTCACAAGGTTTTACATCTGTTGTTTTTTGTTTTAATACAATACCTTTATTATGTTGCCTTTATTGTTAATATTATTACACAAATATTTTGGTGCGGTTTGATTCACATTTTTTTCTTTTATACTTATTTAATCTAATCCTTTTTTTAAAAAAAAATATTTTTAAAAGCTTTTTATGATAGTTTATGAATTTTTCATGAACTTTTGATTTCCAATTTACTATAAAGGCTTTTGTAACAAAAGTTTTTGACTTCTTTTGATGCTAATATACTCAGTACATTTTATAATCTTTAAAACATATTCCCATTACTGTGATCCTTCATAATACATATTATTCCACATGTTGGTAATTGTATTTTAATATCTATGGCAAGTGCTAATTCAACTGTTCTTCACTTAGAAGTAATGTTCAAATATTAATAAATTTTTTTTCAATCCCAGGAAAATCACTTGAAATTATCAATTCAAAAATTAGTTACCTTGCATAAAAATCTTAATGATTCTTTCTCTTGTACAGAATGTCTTTTGAAAAGGAGTTGAGATTTCAGATTAATACAGTGATTTTGGACTCATTAGTTTTGAAAAACAGTCTTTTAACTTCAGGAAACAATGCTATGAACAAAAATTTTTAATAATATTTTTAGCTAAAATAAATACACCATTATAATTTAGTAATAAATATTCATTATTATAATAATTTATTATTACACTAGGAGGCTCTGCCCCCTGCTTGCTAACGCTCGCCAACCCCCTGCTTGCTAACGCTCGCCAACCCCCCAGAATTGCTACGCAATCCTATGTGGTTCACGCCGTGAACCATGGCTCGCTGCGCTCGCTCGCCAATGAACACAATGTTCTAGCACAAAGACATAATATATTATCATCAAAGACATAGTATTTTATCATCAAAGACATAGTATTGTACTTATGTAGAAGAATTCTACCAATGTTCTTATTGGCTTTTAAAAAAGTATATTAGTTATTTAGATTGTACACGGGGAAAAAATCAAAACATTAGCTAAATAAGAAACATATTAGCAAAATAAATTATCAAATATTGCTTCACTAATATTCTGCATTTTAAAGCGTGAAAATTCAATGCATAAATAAACGCGAAATATAAAAAAATGCAATGCATTCAATACAAACACTTAAACGTTTTTTAGACGTTTAGGTAGCTCCCAGTAGAAAAATATCAATTCAACAGCGACCTTTTAAAGCATTCTCACTTCAATTAATTAATTAATTCCTAATTGAGTTTAAATTAAATATAGTCATGTTTTTAGTGCATGAATCTGAATTGAACAACCTGATAATGCTCACTCTGGTTATTGTTATCTGGTTGCTCACTACGTGCTCTTGAGCGCCGAATCCAATCAATTAAAAATGAAAACTGTTGCCAGCGCGAGAAAAGAAATATCATCGGTTTTATTGATACATATGTACGTATTAGCGTTTTATATAATATAGATTTCTTATAGCATTTTAATTAAAATTATTTAGAACAATAGAATTTCTCAGTCAGTGAATCCTTTCCTAAAAGGGAAACCTTTTATAAACATGCAATTTTCATGATCCTGAGGGTGCCTGTTTTACAAAGATTTCAATGTATATATGAATACTTTTTTACTTGATTTTGAAGCAAATTTTTTGTATTATAATTTTCATCTTTCATCAATTTTCAATTTTTCTTCTTAAATTTTTTCTTATGATTTGAAATCTTTAATTATTGTATATTGTCAAATCTTGATATTACAAACTGGAACTAAGTACACTAGAAATTTTGTACTATCGAAAATTCAGGCTATCAAAAATTAAATATTTTAATCAGTTATTGTCTGATCAGCCAAACAATACATAAACTTGTATTAACTATAAACATTTTAAATGTTGTTGAGTAGGCATTTATTTCCAAAAATATTTATCTCAATATCTTTGCTTTTTCATTTGATTTTGCGTTTTGCTGTTCTTTTATTTTGCTATAATCTTTTTCTGATATATCGCCTGATGACTTTGTTTCTTTAGATGTTCCTGATTTATCCCAATCACCACAATTTTACGGAAAGATTATTTTCCATTGTAACTATCTCCTCATAAATATTAGCTCATAAACTTAATTCATAAAACTTCTTGGAACTTTTTCAAGAATTGCAATTAAAAAAGGAATTTAAAATTTTTCAGGAATCAGGAAAAAAAGTTTTGCAATCAAAAATATTTCATGAAATTGAGGGTTATTTAAAAATTTATTCAACTTTAAAAAGTTTTTTTTCTTCAAATAGCTAACATGTTGGGAATCCAGATTTTTTTTGTGATGTTTAAAAAGTCATTTATTGAAATATGTGACATCGAGAATTAACTGTATTATTTGTTTTAAATCTTTAAATCAAATACTTGATTTAAAGATTTACCACTGAAAGTGGAAATTGAAAGAAAATTTAAATAACAAATTGAAAGAAAATAATAAATTCTAACATTGCAATGATATTTTTAGATTTATGTTCAAATAAGGATTTTGATTCACCAGCCGCAGATGGAACAATTAGTGATTGGGAGCGTAACTCCAGAATTCCAGAAGTGCCACCAGAACCACCTCCTCTGCCAGTTCGATCTCATTCTTCTGTTGTTGACACTCCTAGATTTGTAGATGTTCCCCCCTTAGGTCATCAGCCTGAACAACATGTAGCCTACCAATCAGAGATTCCAAGTGTCATTACAAACTTCTCAGAACCACCACCCCCAATTGTATATCAAGAATGTGTCCCTGCTCAAGTACCACAGGTTGTAGCAGCTCCTGCAACCTATGGACAGTATGAGTCACATTATTCTAAACCTTGGCCACCCCAAGAGGAGCAATATCAAGCCTCAACTGATCAGTATGATCATCAATTATACAATAGACCCACAGACAATAATATATATCAGCCACCACCTGATAACAGCAGACAATTGTGGGATCCTAAAGACCATCATGGTCCTGGTGATGCTCCTAGCCACGAGCATGACTCCTATCCTAGACCCGCCCTTCTTGAAATTCCCTCCTTACACAGAGATAAGGATAAGGATCGCAACCGAGATCGGCCTTGGGACAGAGATATTCACGATTATAAAGACGATGATATAAGGTCGAGAGATCATGATTCAAAGAGAAAAGACAGGGGAAGGAGATCTCGAGAAACTAGCTGGGAGAGAAATTCTGCCGATTTGGATAGGTACAGAGATGGCAGGGACAGAGATCGGGATCGAAACAGAGATCCCAGTAGTCGTGACAGAGATAGAGACAGGGATAGAAATAGAGATCGTCCATACGTAGACCGAGGTAATCGCAAAGATGTGAGAGACGTTAAGAGGCCTACAACGCCGCCGTCCCCACGAAAGACGAGACCGCGTAGTCCTCAAACGCCACCTGACACTGAAAAATTGATATCTGGTCCTAGAACTCCTAAAGAGGATGAACCAATGGATACGTATGAGGACAGAGGTGCGGAAGAAATCATTCATACCAATTATTTTGAACCTGTTCAGCGGGAGCGTGTTCCTGGGGAGCATTTATATAATTTATCCGAAGGTGAAATTCAAGAAGGTGATAACACGGAGGAAGATGATGGTTATGAAGAAATTGTGAGTGAAGAGGAAGATATGTCTGATGTTGAAGATAGAGTTGTATTAGATATGGTAATTTTTTGTATGCTTTATTTTTCTAGTTTAAAGTGTATATAATATTTTTACTTAGTGACTACAGTTATTTTTTTTTTCCAACAGTGTATATATTTTTACTTTTGCTACATTTAATTGTGAAATATTACAATAGTAGTTGCAAAAAAAGTAGTAAATTCTTTCAGATTTTTATTTAAATTTTGAAGTAAAAGAAGATGGTAAATAACTGCGCTTTGATTGGAATTTTTGATCGATATGCCAGTGGTTATTTTGTTTATATATTGTCATATTGAGAAATTATACATAATTTCTCAGGTAAAAAACCCTATGCATATACCTCCATGTGCATAAGTATATTTTAGAAATAAAAATTCTTAATAAAAATGCTTCTGTTGAAATGACGATAAGTAGAAAAGACTGCTCTTAAATGTAGGGTATTTAAATCAGTGATTTGTCAGTACAGTACAGAACCCGTTATCCGGAAATCAGAAAACCGGAAAACCAAAAAACCGGAACGAAATTCGCTAAATTTTCTCGCCATTTAAAAATTCCTCATAAGATTTTACGATTTTTCTTTCTTTTTTTAAAGATGTTTACGTTACCATCATTTTGCAAATAATCATTAGTGTATTACTTTATCGTTTTTTTTTATTTTTAAGATTATTTCCAAATATTATTTTTTTTAGTTGGGTTTAACAATAAAAAAAACTGCTTTTTGTAGCAATTCAGAAAACCGGAAAAACCAGTTATCCGGAATAGCGATGGTCCCGACCGTTCCGGATAATCGGTTCCCTACTGTATTTTATTCACTTGATTTTTTTTGTTGTTGTCAGAGAAAAAAATACATATATTAAGAATTTAGTAAAAAATATAATCTTTCTAAAATAATTTAAACATTAAAAGAAAGTTTATACAATTAAACATTTACTGTTAAAAAACTTAATAAAACTCTATATTAAATCTGCTTTTTTTGTACAATTGTAGGATGTTTGATTCAGGCACAGAAGTGTTAAAATCATTCTTAAATAAAATTTTATGTTTTAAAAACTTGTAAAAAAGTTATATTATTTTCATTCATGTATTTAAAATTAATTAGAATGCATGATCTTACAATTCTGGTACCTTTGATTATAATTTCAATTAAGATTATTCACCATACTTAGTGAGCTTTTTCCATGTGATTTTTGAACATATTTATTTAGAGATTGAGCTTGTTCAAACATATCTTCGTGCTTGTTGAGAATTTCTTACTTTGAGTAAGGAAATTTTCTTTTTTGTTCAAAATGAAAGTAATATCAATATGAAGTAAAATTTCCTTTAACTTTTGAGTAATGTAAGAAAATATTAATTCTATTTCAAATTTGCTGTTTAGTATAAAAAATATTGTGGTTTTCTACTCATAATGACCTTTTTTCATTTAAATTTTCAGCAGCTATAGAATTTCATTTATGTTTAATTAAATAAATTGTAAAGTTAGGTCTTTTTTAGTGTAAAAAAAGTATTAGTAATTTCAAGAATAAAGTTATTGTATATATTAGAGTATAAGTCGAGCCCTTAAAATTTAACGAAAATCTGGGTTTTGACTTATATATTAGTAATAAAGTTGAATATTCTTTGATTGTGAAATATCGGTGCATTATAAGCAATTATATAGGTATCAGTATCTCTGTATCAATTTACCTTTTTCAAGAACTATTTTTAATATGTTAATTAATTGATTTTGGGACCATCATCTGTTTTGGATTCAAAAATGTTCTCAGTGTCATCAGATGAATCACACTCTGCTATGGATTCTACATCATCCTCATTCGCTGTCTCCCATAAAAAAATTGTCTTCACCCTCATCCAAAAAATTTAAAATTCCAGGATTTTCAAAAATTTTTACAATAACATCTACATCCACCTTTTGCAATGTGCCTAATATCATTTAACGCATGATATCTCTAAGAGCAGTTCAGAAATCTCCTGTTTTTGTAAGCGTTTTTGATGCGATTTTTTACTTGAGACAATTTTTCAGACTTTTGAAAATTTTTTTTATGCATTTTAATTTCAGAAATTTTCCCAATTGGTTTGTTCTAGATCAAACCACTTATACACCTGACAGATCAGAAATTCGCTATCTCGTAATCAATAATATGGGGTCGACTTATGCACTGAGACATAGGGTATTTCATTATTATTAAAACAATAAAAAGGTTGTGTTTGAAAAAAAGGAAATATTAATATTTTTATTTAATCTTCAGTAATTTTAGCTGTTTTTTTTTATTACATTGCAGGCTGATATAGATTATGATTTAGGTGATGAAACAGAGTTTATGTCAAGCTTTTCACCTTATAATTGTGAGCTCACAGCTTCTCAAGTATGTTATTACTGAACTCTTTTTAAAATTTATTATAACTATGAGCTTGATTTCTTTTTGTTTTGCATTTTAATAATTTTATTAGGTAGTTATACTTCTTTAACCAAATATCTGTTGTGACTTGTGATTAGAGTTTTTCTTTACAATATATTTAGATTTAAAATGAAATTTTATTTAATTTTAGTTTTTTATGATCGATGTTGCAGTTGAGTTGTATAGATGTGTTTATTTTCTGTAATTGAACTCAATTAGTGTTATTTTTTTAGAAGTATAATCTTTTTGTCCTAATTTATGAATTTTAGCTAAAGTAACTGAGCCTCTAAATAGTTGCCTAGATTTCCAATTTTTTTTCTAATTCTTATTTTTTCAATGTGATTTTTAATAATTACTGCTTTCTATTCTTTTTTTCTTCTTTAAGCAAGCATATCCTTATTCTGTGGGCATTCTTCTCAATTCCCTAGGCCAATATTATGATATTGATTAATTTTGTTCAATGATCTTTCCTGGGTCCTAATATTGAAGATATTGCAAAATTAAAAAATAAAAAGTTGATTATTCTATATGATGGCCATCTTATCACCATGTCTATTTATTGTTTTTTATTTTATTTTAAACCAAAAAGAGAGATTTCAAATTTATTTCTTTATATTTTGGAAACTTTACAAGCCACTTGTTTAACTGAACTGTAATATAAATTTTGTTTTATTTAATTTTGAAAGAATAAAAAGGTAACAGAAGGTATTTAGTACTTTTATTGTTTCTAGTTTTTTGAAATAATTTGTGTTTTTGGAAGAATATTGTTTTCTAACCATTGAATTGATTGTTATTTAGTAATATTTCTGTAAAAGAAGCTGTAAGTTATAAAAAGTAACTCTTATTTTTTAACTTTTGAACACAATATTTTATTCTTTGAGTTTAATTATTAAATTTTCTTTGCATAATAGATATTTCAAAAAGAAAAAAAAGTATTTTTATTTGTAAAAAAAAGAAAAATTTGAAAAAAAAGTTTTATTTTTTCTTCACTTAACTGCTTAACAGCTTCTTTTTTCTGGCAAATTGGGTCAAAAAGTAAGCATATTTTTAAGAAACAAATTTCTGTTAAAATCTATTATATAAACTCAAATCAAGAGTCAAAACTATTACAATTATTGATTTTATGAAATAATTTTAATTTTTATTTAGAGCAAAAACAATTACATTTTTACTTAAGGTTGGCTTTACTACTAAGCTAGTGAAAACAAAATTCACGTCTTTTCCCGCATAAAAGAAAAGCGCCAAAACCTTTTGCAATCATACCTCTACTGGACTACCAGAGCCATCTGTTAGAAACATTGTAAACTAAAGAAAGAAAAAATTTGGGCAAATCATTGCAATAGAGTAAAAAAATCAGTCGCACGAGCGGCGCTCTGGCAAAACAGGGAAGACTCCTTTTCAAGTACCCAAACGGTGTTCGGGCAAAACTGGGAAGTTGTTAAACAAGCATTAAATTTTTGTAAAATTTTCGTACAAAAATTAGAAATTTAAAAAAAAAAACTATTTTGTCCTTTCCCAACTCTCTTTCATTCACTCAAATTTATTTTTTTAATAGCATTTTTCAGATCCTACATTATTTCTGTTTGAAGCTTCTGAGAAGGAACAGATTAAGAAGTCAGTTGAAACAGATCAAGTTGAAGACACTGAAAGCATTCTTGCACCATTCATTTACCCTGATGATCAACCTCATGATGAAAGGTGTCATATTTTTGATAAAATTATTTTTTCAGCAGTACTTATGTGAAAAGTGTTATTAATTTAAGTCAACTATTTTAATTCTGATTTGATTTTAATAAAATTTTTTAAAGCAAATCTGTGATTTAGAAGATAAAAGTAATTTTTTTTTTAACTCTTTCATTTTTTTGTTTTATTTGGGGATTCACAAAAAGGTTTCACAATTTCCACTTTTTTTTTATTGCTTCGAATATTTCTGATCTGAATTCTATTCAAATTCTCAGATACTCTTTGTAAAATATTGTTACTAAGTAAATATTCATTTCAACTTTTATATATTTTTTTCACCAGCTTCTTTTTTTATTTAATTTTTTCTGCTCGGTTCCTTTTTAACACCAGATTTTGTTTACAATATTGTTTGTTTAGTTTAAAATGACTTCTCTCTAGAATTAATAATGATTATATGACATGAAATTTAATGACTCTACTATAGTTATACTCTAAATCTTTCAACATTGAAATGTTTCATTGAAATATTATAAAAAATCACTGTTTTTTAGATAAATTTTTGTGAAACAACTCAATCATTTTTAATTTTTTATTTATTTTTAATTGATATTTTGAATTACGAAGTTTTCATTACTTTTATTAGGTGGGTTGATGTTTTAGAAGCAATTAATGAAGAATCTCTGTTTGGCTTATTAAGTTTAAAAAACTCAGAAAAAATAAAAGGTAAGTTTGCTGATAATGTTAAGAGTAATTTCTTAAATTCTCTTCAAAACTTGCTTTTTTAACCAAATAGTGATTTACTATATTTTCCTGAGTTAGAGGCATAAGAATAGATCTATCTAGTATCTTGGTTCCTCTTTAATACCTGTAACATACTTCTCATGGTTCATAATATATGTATGTTTGTGTGTGGCTAATTTTTTTATAAAGCTCACTACTAATCTTTGAAATATTGCTATCTGTATCAATTATTGCTTTATATATTTTATCAAAAATTATTACATTTTCATCAATTTATTTACAGTTTTCAAAGGATAATCTGCACACATTTTACTAGAATTTCTACTTTCCATAAAATTATTTTGTTTACTTATTTTATAAACTAAAGTCTTGTAAAGGACTGCCGTCACATTCTCATTTACACAGTAGCAATGCAGTCACTATAATGAATATGATAGCAGCAGTAATCATACTACTTCTGCTTCTTATATTCTTTTTTCATATCCATGACATTTGAGAAAAATAGATGACATATAATAAGGTAACATTGCAAATGTTTTTTGTTTGAAAAAATTTTTTTTCATTAATTTTTCAACTTATTTTGTATTTTAGAAATTAAAATTTTATTTTCATGAATTGTAAATTAATGTTCAAATAAAATGCGTAAATTTGAAGTATAAAATAGAGAATCAGTGTGCATAACAAATAGATTATATGCTTAAAATCAGGGTAATTGAATATGGGATTATGTAACAGCCTATAAAGACCGCAATTGAAGTTCAAAGGGAAAGAATGGTTTCTGTCCACTGTTTAAAAAAGTGACGTTTACTCCGAAATCTGTTGCATTTTAGGGATTATTAGGATTTTATTTTGGCGAATCAGAATTGTAGAAAATCAGTTTTCTCTAACAGTTATTACACAGTGAAAATTGGCCTAGGTAGGGACACAAGGTTATTTCCACCTTGAAATTCATTGTTTCACAAAATCAACTTTCATGAACATTATTCTTTTCTCTTGATCTTCAATTATTTTCTATGAAATGTAATCGTTCAATGTGACCTTTAACTTTTCCCACACATAAACTTATAATTTTAGATTTTTTTAAAACTTGCTCTAAACAATTATACAGAGCATTTCTATATAGGAAAATTTTTCTCAATAGATATCATCAAGGTGATTGTTGATTGGATTGTTGAAGGACTTGATTTTGATTTAGCATTGAAGCAACCCCAAACGGCGTACAAAGTTCGTCACCTGAAGGCAGGCATTCGATTAGCAACTTTAATGTTCCAAACAAATAAAGAAGTCATCAATATGCTTATGGTATTAGTTAACTGCGCTTCTGCATCTACCATATTTTTTTTTCCTTTTTTGCTGTTGTGAATCTGTAATGAACATTAAAAATGTGTTTAATTTAGTTAAAATGACTATATTAAATGTATTTATCATAAAATTACCAAATTTCAGACATAAGTATATATATATATATATTTAAATTTTCAATGTAAACAAATATTTTTTTAGCAAAAATATGTTTGTTTTGAGATTATTACTTTTAAAACTAAATCTTTTTTAATAATATTATGTTTTAAGTGTCCTAAAAAATTTGAAAATAGTCCTGATAAGTATGCTTACCTGCCAACTTCTGCACTTTTCAAATAAGTGTTTTCCTAGTGATATTCTTTATTTTATTTTATTACCAACTTACTACCTTATTTTATTATTCTGAGTTTATAACTATCAATGTTCAGCTCTGTAGCTGTGTAATTTTGAACCCTATCCAAATACAAGGGAACTCGTGAGTCAAGTATTGGGACAAACTAGACTTTCTGGAGAAATTAACCTGCAATTGCATTATATGGAAAGGAATAGTATGAAAACCTCCTACGGTTATCCCGACGGCCAAAGGATTCTAACCCATAATCCTTCTACCATTCACTTCTAATCAGTGCAAACAGGGAACGGAATTCGTATTGACCAGCCCACGTTGAGACTCAAACCTTGGTCATCTCATTGGAAGGCAGGCACTTCTTTCTACTGGTTTTGAAATGCCAATTGAACCAATTGCCTTGAAGTTATTCTTATTTAGTAAACACAGAATAAAATAACTAGCAGACTTGCTATAACTATGTTTAAACTATTTAAATCTAATGATAGGTAAAATCAATTAAAATTTTTTTGAAACTGGAAAAAAATTTATGTAGAAATTTCGTGTTACATTATATATAAAATCTTTCGTGAAATCCTGAAGAGTTGATAGGTATGCCTTAAAAAGCCGTAAATTTAAATGTTAGTTATTAGTGACAATCTTATTATTGAAATAATGTATATTTTCATTTCATTTTTTAGGAGAGAGATATTCCCAAAAAATTACTACAGTTATTTGATCAACCATATATGGTTCTGCCAGTCAAGCTGCTGATTTTACGAGGCATAGATGCAGTAATATCCACAAAAGCTGGACTTCAATATGTGGTTCACAAAACTTTGCAGATACCTCCAGCTAAAAGTTTTGCTGTGAAGCAAACAACTGAGATACCAAAAAACGGTTATTTTAATCATTTATATGTTTGTAATATCACCCATTGTTTTCCCACATTTTTATTAAAGATTTAAAAAAATATTTTGTAATTGTCTGTTTAAAAATTTTCTATGAATTTAAAATTCTGATTTAAATTGTTTATACTGTAAGGGAATTTAATACAAACCAATTGATTGTTTATTTGATAGGTTTAAAAAAATATTTGAACTTATTTTATTCAAGAGGTTATTTTTTTTGGTCTAATTTTTTGTTCCTTATTTTAAGTAATTTTGTTAGTATTTATAATTTAAACCTTCAATTATTAAGTGGATTTTAGTGGTTAATTGTGTTAATTGTTTTTTATAATCCTTTTTCTTCATATCTTTATATTATTGAAAATGATTAATCAGTAGTTATTTTATACAATTTTATTTTAATGACAAAGATTGCATTGTTTTTTAAAAATAAATTATTTTTAATTATTTGATATTAAAATTTCAACCTTTTTCTATATTTATGTAGTAGTTTCTATGCTCTTTAAGATATGATGTTTAGTAATATTAACTACTGAAATAGAAATTTGTTGTTATTAAAATTGTTCAAAGTAGTAAAATGAAGAACAGTTTATTTGTGTTGATAGTTTATCTGTATTTAATATAAAAAAAAGAAAGAAAATCAAAATATAGTGTATCTGTTAGCTTATATTTAGATGCAATAAAATATTTGTATATGTTTTACTTTTTTTAATTACCTTTAATAATTTTATGTAACTTTTTCTTTCATTTTCATTCTTTAGATATCACCTTGAATATTTCAACCAAAACATGCTATCAAAGGCTTTTGGATTTATTATTATCTAAACCGGTATGTATTTTAAAAATTTGAGTATTTAAAAAAGTTAAAATGAAAACTCCTTTTGTCTTTATTGGATTTTTTCCTTATTATTAATTGTTGTAAGTTGATGTATGTTATGTTACGTTTATTATTTCTTATATCACACACACATATCACACATTTAATTTCATACATATTCATTTACATATCATTTATTCATTAAAATCTTTTATTTGGAGGGGAAAATGGAAGAAATTTGTATTTGTTTATTTCATATTTGTTTATTTCAGATAATAATTGTTAAAGAAAACAAAATAAGAAAAATACTAATTTGTTCGCAGTTGAGTAAAGTTGTGTTTTATGTACTTTAAATCTGTGTTTCAATATACTGTGCTTGTATGGTACTAGTCTTTTTTAAAAAAAGGCAATATTTGTAGGTATTTGCAGTAGAATAAGTATGCTTTATTTATGAACACTAAAAGAGAAGTTTCCTACACAAATTGGTAATTAAAGATGAGAAAAAACTTCAGTTGTCTATACCCTAGTTTATTTGCAGCTTCGTAATTGTTATTAACTATGTAATTAAAAAATAATGTTCTGTTGTGTGCTTCTTTATATTTACTGAATAACTTTTTCTATTTAAAACTTTTTCCTGTTTAATATTGAATTGACTTTTAATATATTTTTAACCAAGTATGTACATAGTTTATAATTTAGCTTTCATTGTTAATTATTTTGTGAAAAAAGCATCGTTTAATATGGTTCTTTATTTTCAGTTAACAAGAGCTGTGGTATCGATATCTGCTTTATTGAATAAAATCCATCTTTATGAATTACTTATTGAACTATCAGATTCTGTAGAAAAGTTAGTATTCAAATTCATTAAAATTTGCATTAGTAGTATTGATTGTATATTTTAAAAGTTTTCTGCGATTTTCTTTTTCAATAGTGATTACATGCTATTCTGAGTCTTTAAAGACAAAAGTTTTTAATCATTGCGTATTACTAGAGCCCATGAATCATGTGGAAATATTTTTAAAACTATGAAACAAAGGTTTGGCAAATTTTTGAAATAATGTGGACAAGTTGCAAATGAGATAGAAAACAAGTAAAACAGAGCAAAAAAGGAAAACTCAATTTGAAAAGGAAAACTCAATTTCATATTCAGCATCTCAATAATTATTAAAGTGAAGTTAAGTTAGTAGAGAAGTTGAACATTAATTCAAATTTTGTTTTGTGAAATTCGTTCGTTACATGATACAGCTCTTTAAAGTTAGTATTTCTGAATCTAATTGAGTATAGTTCTTTAACATATTCTTTTTGAATAACAAATTGGATTTTTATGGATAAATCACTCATTCTTAGAATATTTTTAAGTACTTAGTTGCCCTCAATATTTAAATTAGCTGTTGGTTCTGGGTCAGAAAAAAGGGATCAAAAAACTGCAAGCATGACAGTTTAATGAAATTAGAAAAGTAGCAGGTGTAAACTTAAAGGCAAAAGCAGCAGATCAAATTTTTTGTAAAAGTTTGGCAAAGGCACCTTCATCCAGTGTTGGATTGATAATGGTTAATGATGATTATCATAAACTTTTCTAAGTTACTTTGCTAGCCTCTAGAGTATCTTTTGTTCACTTCTGTCTTTTAAATTAAGAATTATTTTGTGGTTCAGTTAAAAAGATGTAGTTTAGCATTGAAATAAATTTGTACCAAATTTTAATTTAAAAGCAATGTCTTAGTTTGTCAGGATATATCTACGATCCCTGTCAGTTTAATTATATTTCTGCATACAAAAATTTATATTGTAAAATGCATATTAAACCCATCTTTTTTTAAATTGGTTGTAATTGTTTTTTTCTGAATACATTTTCAACCTGAATATCCTTGATTGTAGCAAATTGAAAGATATTAGCCATAACATCACAGCTTTTTGACATTGTCCTTTTATTGATTTATACCTTTTACTTCTTACAAATTTTCTAAAATTACCCTTGGTAGAAATGATGATAAATAAATTTGATTATTTTAACGTTTTGTATTGTATTTCTTTTTTCGTTTTCTTTATTATATTGCTGGAACTGATTTATTTTTTGCTTTAAAATTATTATTAAGTCAGTGCATGCAAATAGTTAAAGTCATTTTATAAAGGAATGCTTAATTTGGGATATTGATGCAACATAAATGTAACTTAAGTAATTTTTCTGATGTATTCAAGCAAGTTATAAATTATCAAAAACCAAATTTTAAAATTTTATTTATTCCATGTAGTTTCAATTTTACGACTAGCCGCACAAAACCCAATGTGTGATAATATTTTTGTGTCTAAATTTGTTGAGCTTACTAAAATAACATGCTAAGCAACATTTTTAAACATTAAAATTTTGATTTTTAAGAACAAGTCATGGTTAGTTCAGTTAAGTTGTAAATCCTTTTTGGAAATCCTTAAGTTCCTGAGTTCCTTAATTTCATTTTCCAATTAATACTATCACGCTATCGTGCCACAGGTCATGGGTTCGATCGTCGAGGCCGGGCAGGGTTGACTCAGCCTTTCATCCCTTCAGTGGGTCAATAAATGAGTACCAGGCATGCTTGGGAACTAAACACTGGGGTTCCCCGTTCGGCTGACCACCTGACCGGAACATCTGCTCCTGCACCCCAGAGCCCAAGGTCAAGAAAACTGAGATGGGCACAGTAGTCCTTGGCCCTCAATGGGCTGTCGCGCGACTGAGTCTAGTTAAATTAATACTATCATTAAATGATTTACGTTTAGTTTTTTCTACAAGTTTACTTATAAACAATTTTAGTAAATTATTGTGAAGTCGTGAATAAAATAATGTGTTAAGTGAAGCTCTTGGAACTCCAATTGCAGAGTTTAGGAGCCTTTTATAGATTCTTCCATGCTTTTAAATTAATAGTTTTTAATTGAAAAGAATTGTTTTCTTAATGACTTCCTGATGTAACTACTCATTCCAAAGGAAATATCTTATCACTTATTTCCATTTACTAGAGTCATCCAGAGCACTCAATTACCTGAATCGAAAATTACTGTTTCCGAGGACTCAGTAGATGCGGGTGAGCCTAGGGCAGCTTCTGTTGAACCAGATTTAGAAGTTCTGGAAGCAGTCTCCAATTCTGGTGAGAACTTAATTCAGGTGATCGTGTCCTGCTTGCAAGAAATGACTTCCTCATATCATAACGCCTGGATGAATGTGGTTAGTTTTTTATTTCTTTACATTTAGATTTTATTGAGACCCAAGGCTGATCCAAAATTTGTTGTGTATAAATCCTCACTACTGAAAAATGACTATTGCAAAGAGAGATGTTTAGATTCTCTGTGCTAACTCTGATTGAATGCCCTAAAAGAAAGAAGTATAAATGCTGCAAGGAAAAAAACTAGTTTAGTTAAGAAAAATATTTTATACATATTTCTTCTTCTTGGGCACTACATCCTATGACAGGCCAAGGCTGTCCCAATAAGTACATATTTATGTACAATAAGACTTATTTCAAGGTAAATTTATTATTTCCCCTAAAATATTAAATTTTTTTTTTCTTCTTAAAAGAAATGAATTTTTAAATTCAAAAATTATATTACTTTAGGCAAATATTTCTTTGTTAATTTTTTTTAAAATTTCATAATAAAACAAGTAATACATTTAATGCTTTTTTGAGCATAGTCATCAATTGGATGCTAGGGCCGTAACCTCCACTATGCACCTCACTGTACCAAATATCATTAGCATTTATTTTTGATTATAAAAAACAAAGTTTTGAAATTAATAAAACAAAATGCAAATTTTAAAATAATTTATAATGTATTACAATAAAATATTATTTGCATGCTACCAAAATGTAACATATAATTTTATAATAAAAATAAAATATTAAGTAACTCATTAAAAAGGCAAACAAATAATAAAAAAAGAGAAAATTCCTACTATGTTTCATATTTTATCTATGAATCTTTTTTTTTTGATGGAGGGCAACCATTGCAATTCTTTTTATGATTATTCAAACAGTTTTCATAAAAATAGTAGGAGATTTTTAAATTTTGTTTTAAATTTCAGAAAATACATTACTATTAGATTTGCAAAGCTATGTATTATATTTGTAAACATTTTTATGAATGGCAACAAACAGCATACCTTGATTTCGGATTTACTGGTGTTGCTGTAATTCTGGTTAATCAAAATGTTACCACTTCTGGCAAGTGTGCGACATTTTCTCTGAGTAAAATGATGATGCAATTACCTTTTGCCACTAAAATTTATGTAATTTTGCATTGTTCAGATTTGGATTCTTCCATCTTAACATGACTTTACATTCACTTGTCAGCTAATTTATTAATCACATGTAGTCTAGGTACAATCCTTTTAGTTTCCTTTATAACTCTGAATGGTATCTCTGTCATTGCTACTGTATTTCTGATTCTATGACACCTGTCCTTGTCATTTGGGCAATCCTATTTATTTTTCATAAGAATCGCAGTATAGTTTTCTAAACATCTTTAAAAATAAACTGAATGTAGTTATCTCTCTCTTTCTTTTCTTCTTTTTTTAAATTTAATTTAATTTTATTTTTTATTTAAGAAATCCCACTTTATCTATGTATTTTAAGTTAATCAAGAAAGTTTAATTATTTGGTGTAAACTTAGAGTAGTTATCTCGCTTTCCTTTTCTTTTCTTTTTTAAATTTTTTTTTATTTTATCTATGTATTTTTAGTTAATCAAGAAAGTTTCATTATTTGGTGTTTGCCATAAACTGTCTTTTATTTAAGGCTCAAATGAAACGATCCTTGCCAGCCAGATCTCAGTTTGAATTTCAGAAATCTCCTGATAATCCTCAGCCTGCATTGCTTCGAATGTTTAAAGAAAAGTAAGTATTATTTGTATGAATATAATCTTTTATTGTTGAAGTTGTTAATTTTTAATGCATAGCATAGATATGTTTCTTTTGAATTCTGTAATGATCTATGTTTTAATGAATGTATAAAACAATAAATATGAAAATATTCATTATTTAAAAATCTGACTTTTATCGTTTATGATAAAAAAATTTATACAAGTTTTCTTTCTTATAAATATTTTATAAAAATTATGTTCTGGCTATAATAACTATATCAATTGCAAGTACTTAATTTCTTTTAAACTACTTACATAATCGACATTTCTTCTTTGTATAAACAAAATATCTATACATATAGAATGAGTTTTTGTATTATTAAGAAAGGCAGAAACTGGAGTAGATAGAAGAAAGAATAAATCACATAGATTTCTCTCTTCTTTTTTTGCTATTAAGAACATTTTGCTCAATTTATTCTTGATTACCAAATCTAACTTTAAATTTTTTTAAAATTCTTGCTTTTTTAAAATTTTTTTAATTTGTATAGATATTTTAACAATTGAGGTCGATATATTTTTTTATTATCCAGAAATGCACAAACTGGTTTAGACAGAAGAAATAATATTATGGGGACTTTTTTTCTCTCATTCTTTTAGCTCTTAAAAACTTTTAGGAATAAAGTGTTTCAACAATGACATCCAAAAATAATTTAGTATTAAATTTTTTTCTCCTGAGAAACAGAGAGCATTGATTGGAAATTTAAGGAATTTGAAAATTTAATTATAATGTCACATTTTGGTAATTTTTTCAATAAATCTGTTTCAAGCAAACACCTTTCTTAAACTTTGTTTATTATTTGAATTTAAATTAATTCTATACTGCAAGTTTTTCATGATTATAGTTTCTTTTTTTCCCCTCCCGTTTATAGCAAACTTCTAGAAAACATTTTTGTTTTGCTGTCTTCTCCAGCTTTGTCTGGACATCCATACGTTTTATCAGCTATAAAAGATCTTTTTCAAGAATTTCTTTCAACACAAGAAGGAATGTTATTTCTTTTATCGAATTCTGAACTTATGAACAATATTGGAAGAGCACTTTTGCATTCTGTTGTAAGTATTTACACAAAGCATTAACTAATTCTTGTGTTTAGTTTACTGTTAGTAAGAGTGGTCATTTAGTTTAGTTAAGTTATAGTGTTTCAAGTTTAAGGATTGAACTCAGTTTTACATTTCTAAATCTTGAATTAATCTATTTGAGTTATTAAGTTCTTTAACTGTATAGTGTATGTATATATATATATATATATATATATATATATTATAATCCTTTGATGCATATGGGACACTGATGTACTTTGTGTACTTTTCTGACACTGGAATTACAAGTAAAAATGTATTTATGTGTTTTGTAATTCTAAAAAATAGTTTGATGGATACTAAAAGCAAAGCTGTTAGATTATCAGAATTATATTTGTACAAAAATATAAATTCTCAAAAAAAAAAAATATATATATATATATTTATTTTTGTCATTTATAATTATAAATATATCAATAATGGCTTTAAAATTAAAGAAATTCAGTGATGAATAACTCTTTCTTTTAGATCTAAATAAGTGCACATTTGAAAAATTTGTATTTAGAAGTGAATATACAATGACAAGATTAAGAGACAACTGCAGCAACAAAAATAAAGATTAATATATTAAACCAACATCATTAAAAAAAGTAACATAAAATCTTAAGATCAAGTATGAACCCATATTGTTTTTTTTTAAATTTAATAAACTGGTTTAATTTTTTTTATGAAACAATGAGCAAGGAGGCTAATTGTGGATTGCACATATCTACAAATTTTAGCTTTGGCTAGTGAAACTGTAGTGACATAATAAACTATAATTTTTAAACTATGGAAAAATTTAGATTTTATTCTGATCTACAATTTTCATCAACATATATTTCTTTCATACTTTATGTCCAAATTTCATCTTTTTAATAGGATGAAACTAGAGAAGAAGGTGCTGAAGAAAGTGTTGCACAAAACTTAGGAATGCAAATCGCATATCATTTACAAACCTTATTATATGTAGATTCCTTACTGGCTTATCATGAACGAGGTATAGTAATTAATAATACTGAAAGTTAATTTTTTGACAATTTCTTGATAAAAATGATTCAAGTTTATATTTTTGTACTGTGGGCTATCTTTAATTATTTATTTTTATGCATCTCTAAGATTTTAAATATTCTTTACTAAATTTTTAAATTAATTTTGATTTTTAATCTTTATTTTTGAAATAGCTTGATCTAACATTTTTTAAAATTGTTGTTAATAATAATTTCATGTTTACAACCGGTGTGTTTTGTTAAATACATTATTGATAAATGTATATAAATTTAAAATCCTTTCACTTTCAAATAATCTGAAATATTTTCATAACATTTGAAATATTGATTGGCATTAAAAATGGGTTTGCATGGCAAGGATTAATGAATTATTTTTAGACATGTTAGAACTTCTCCAATAGTCTATTATAAAAACTAATAATAATATTCAAAAGAGAGTAACACATGTGTGCATTACACTACTACAATTTAGATAAGAAAAGTTGCTGGAGTTATTTCGTGGAATCTTCACATCGTGCAACCCAGCCATCAATTATGTGGACTTATACAACTTCTAAATCAAACGAAACATTATTTTAATACGAGTTTCAAACTACTAAATGATCAATTAAAATACTTTCTGATCATGCATCTAGCCTTTTCTGTAGGAAATTGAATATGAGAAGTGAACTGATTTGAAAGGGGAAAAAAATGTATCTTAGATTATGTTCTTCCTTTAATCAAAAATTTAGCTGCACTGTTTTGGTACTAATTTCGCACTCATTAAAATGTTTTTCTGATGTGATACAAAACTGAATTAAAGTCTCGTTTTGCTTAATAAATTAATTTCATGATTTGCTTCTCATGTTACTGTTTTAAAATTTTTAGGTGGTGTTAAAAAAGCACCCGATGATCCAGAAATTGTTTCTGTACTCCACCACATGTATACTATGATTTTCTCTCCTATCGGCCGTCCTGCTGTAGTCAATGTTTTGACTACTTCTGAAAACTTACGAGCACTTCTGCCTTTTGTGCAATTAACTGGTTAGTGAAATTTACTTGATTAATTGATTAAAATTTTCATTTATTATATATTTTCATTCATATATATTTTTAATGGATTATTTAATGGTTGCATTTGTTGCAAGGTTTTTTTCTATTTTATTGAAAAAAGAAGAATTTTTACTAATTGATATTTAAAGTATTAATTCTAAAACAAAATATTGTTTAAAATTTTTATATATAGATTTTTATAAATGTATCAATTCAAAATCTAACATTGAAGGAATAGGTGCACAAATATGAAATTAATTGACTAGAAATAAAAATGGTATTAAGCCTAAATTTCTACCCCTCCTGTTTATATTTTCAGATCATATTTTATTATTATCCTTATGCTTTAAAGCACAGTAATTATATATAATTGTAATTATTTGAGATTATAATTATTTATATGTATTATATTACTTACGCCATAACGCAGTGCTCTATTGCGTGTAGTATTCTTACTTTGTACTTTTGTAATGAAAATTTGCTATAAGAAATGCCAAAATCTGGAATTGTGGGAAATTACAAAAAATAAATTTTTATAATTGCCTTATCTTAAATATTTGTTGATTTCGTTTAAATTAGTTCATAAATAGTTGAGCAAATTAACCTTTTTTTTTGGCATTGGTGAAACTACTTTTAAGTTTGACTTAAAAATGCTGCATTTTCTATGAAGCAATGTTGCATGCATATTTACATTATTAATTGTTTGTCATTCATTTATTTTCAAATTTAAAAGTAACAGTTTATAAAACTGAAAAAAAGTGAACGCCTGCAAATAATTTCTGTAAAATTTATGCCCGAAAAAATAGTTCTGTTTTCATGATGTAATTTTTGAACTGTCTCCAAAAAGGTACTGTGGTCATTAATGCTTTAAAATATTTTTAAAATTAGTAACTTTTAACCTAACTTTTTTAATGTTTTCTTTAGGAGAAGAAAGCTGGGATTTAAAACTAAGTAAATCATCATGTGCTGGTTATGTGACTGAACTTTTGATGTTGGTAACTCACTACTCAGAAGATGTGCAGATTCTAGAAAAGTTTTCGGATGCTCTTTTTAACTTAAGTCAGCAAGGTAGTTCTTTTACAATTTGCTTTAATTTTTTTACTCTCACAAAAGCATTCTTTACAAATATAGATATTTTTCTATGTTTCTCTAATTTTTTCCTAATTGTCCTATTATTTAAAATTCATTCTGGCTGGAATTTTATTTTTGCTTTTGTGGATCATGATAATATTCTTCGATTTAGAACTTTCATTGAAATAATTTAAATAATATAAATTCATAATAGAGTGTTAAAATAAATTATTAAAAATACATTGAATGGAAATTATTTTCCATGCAGCTATAATTAAAGAAATTAATGGAAGAACATGTTATTCTCACATTAGACACTTAAATTAATTTTCATCCCACAGGTAGCATCACTTTGTATTTATGTTATATCACTGTTAACAATGAACGTAATGATACAATATTTGACATTGTAAAAATATATTGTCTTCCATTCGTTCACATAGGGAAAATAATATTTATTTCTTTTTATAACAGGGTTCCCAATGGGCAGGGAGCACAGGGAAAACCTGGAATTGTCAGGGAATTTTATTTCAACTCCAAAAATCAGGGAATACTCAGGGAAAGTTGAAATTTTTTTACAAAAACCTGGAAAATTCCTTCATTATACCTGAAAAAAAAACCAGTCTTAAAATTGCCAGTAACACTACTCAGTTGTAGAGATTCCAGTTAAATAATTCCAACATCTATTACAATTATTTATTGTTATAATTTCACATTTTAGACAAACTGAAATGCTTCCTTCCTCAGATAATAATATTTATTTTACATACAATATCTAATACTTGGCATTACAAATAAAAGAATCAAAATTTTCTGATGAAAAATTTCATAGTATAGATAAAATATGGTATTGATTTTCATTGAAATTTACCTGATATACCTGGAAAAGTCAGGGAATTTTTTTTCTCAAATTGAGTGGGTACCCTGTTATAATTTTCTTTAGGTAGTTTTGAAAATTTCATACCTTCATATTTTTTGTTTTAAAAATTATTTACCAGTAATTTTATAATTGTCCATAAATAAATTAAGATGCCTATTTTTGATTATTAAGTGTTTCACTAATTATTTTATTATTACATAATGTACTTCATAGAAATCACTCCTAAACTTCATGATTTGGGCTTATGGATGGCTCCTACTCGGGCAATTTCGAATTACACATATGAGTGTGTTAATGCATTGATGCCTATTCTAAAAGCACATAAGGATGATGCTGCTTCTCTACCACCAGAGTTAATAACTGCCCTCCGGATTTTGCAATATGTTTCTTTGCCACAAGGTAATCTTAAAAACTTTCTTATTATTAAGTGCAGAGTTGGTAGTTGTCCTTATATTCCTGAATTTTTTGAAGAAAAAAATATTTTGTCCTGATTTTTAGCTTTTTTTCCTGATATTCCTGGTTTGTGTGAGTGTTTAGAACATTCCATTTTCTATAAATGCAAATTTGGGTTTTTAACAATTGATATGCAGAATCTAAAGATTTGAATTATTGATCTAAATTTCTTTAACTTTAATTGATAATGCTGGTAATAATCGCAAAAGTTTGATTGTTCAAACTCAGGGACTGTTCGCTAATTACAAATAAATACTTAGTCCAGACCGTTGCTCTAATTGCAAAATTCATTATTTCAAACTTTTTTGGGAATTCAGTCAGTTTATGAAAACGAACAAATTTGCATTATCAAATTTTTATGTGATTGATTCAATTTTTGTGTGATTGATTGATTCTCTACTCTTATTATCAGCAAATGTAGTAACCAATATTGTAAAGTGTGGCTTTTTATTTTTTAAATTAATTTTTCCCTATCTGATATTAAGAAGAATTGATTCCAATAAACAATTCAAAAACCGTATCATGGAATTTTCAATTGGTTAATTAAGGCATCACTTGCAAAATTATTTTCACACAAAAATAGTTGAATGGCATATTCACTGTGTTTCTATTTAAAGATTTTAAAAAAATTGCTTTAAATTATTTGATAAACGATGTTTTGAACTCAGTTATAAAATTTAATTTAGCATTGGTTTGAAGGAATATTATCTAATTGATATTGGTTAATTTTATAAAACTATGAGTTTTTCCGCATTGATAAAATTATGTGAGAAATTGTAAAAACTTTTGTTCTTAACAAAGTAATTTTAAAATTTAATGGTAATATTTATTATTTCTTTCAGTTGAGTGTGCTTCTATTATTAAATAGAGCAATATATACTTATGAATTTTTTTTTTTTTTTTTTTTTGTAAACTGTTCCAAAAAATGTCCTGATTTTTTTGAAAAAATATTGTCCTGATTTTTCTTTAACCTATTACAAAGCCATCAATCTTTCCGCAAGTTTTGATGGTTGGATATTCCAATGCTAACTTCAATAAGCAAGATTATATGCATGTACATATATATTGCTCCTTTCTTGAAACCTTTATATATTTATACTGGTTTGAAAGTCGCATATGATTGAATATACATTTTTGATAAAACAACAAATGTTTCTAATTGCAACTGCCTGAAATAATTTTCAACCGCCATGTTTCAAAGATATTATATCCGGCAAGCAAAGTAAAAAATCAATGTTTTTTTTGCTGTGTTGTAAGAAGTACATAAAGATACATGAAATTTATTGTCATAATCCAATAAATACTACACATAAAGAAATATTCCTAAAATTAATTACAGTAAAAAAGTGGTAGGAGCCACAAATATCTTATAAACCGGAAACTCGTCTTGGTCGAGCCACATTTAAGTTGTCCTGGAGTCAGGTTCTACTTTCCCCATCTCTCATGTTAATGCATGGAAAATTATGTGAATACCGGTTCTTTGTTTATTCATTTGTTTTATCTTAGCTATCAAAATTTATTTTATGGATTTTCATTACCAAATATAAAGTTTTAAATATTTTTTTAAATTGAAATTAGTATAATAAGTTAAGTAAAGTTTGACAAAGTTTAGAAAAGACTTAAAACATAATTAAAATTTGGTAATTAGGTTCTACAAAATACATTTTAATGAATAAAATGAAACAAGAAATATTCCTAAATATTAGTTACTGGCCTAGTTAATAGGGAATTGGTATTCATGTATTTCACCATAGTTGAATGTGTGAGTTAGAGAAAACTGGAATCTGGTCTCCAGGACATCCTTAAAGAGAGGCCTCTGTATTGTAATATTTTTGTGCTTGAAATACATCTATTGCATAGTTTAAATACGTAACAGTTAAAAAATATCATCTTATGATTAATGATAGGTTATTAAATATTATTATTATATTTTAATTATTGTATAAATCTTTTACTTTAATTCTGGACTTAAAAGGAGATCTCCCAACAATGGCTTGTTCACTATTATGTTTTGTTCTCTTTGTGTAACCTGTTGGGGACATCTTCTCTTATTTATCTCTCTGTGTGATTTGTCTTGTATTATAATTTCTTTTGATAAATAAATAAGTTGCCGCTTGCTTATAATATGCAATATATTTTTTCTTTTCCATCTGACGAACGGTTTGTTTTTTTCTATATATTTTAGGTCAATTTGGTGATGAGCGTGTGGAATTAAAATACATGTATGCTGTAATTCAAATCGCTGCAAATGATGGAATGGATAGTTTAAAATGTATTCTTCAGGTGTGTACTGGGAATCTTCACTTTAAATTTTTTTGTCAGTACTTATAATATTTATAAATTCTTTGTGTAAATTGTATGACTTTTCAACCAAAATATTTATTGAAAATACATACTATTAATAATTATTAAATATTATAATTTTTGATCTTATTTAATGCTGACCAATTATCATTTAGAAATTTGAAAAATGTAACTAGTTTTCACGAAATCAAACATTTATACAATTTTATTAGACTTTTAATGAAAAATAAAATGCTTTGAAATTCAGCTCTTTTCCATTTTGTTAAAAATGTGACTAACTTTTGTCAAAAAATTAAATTTGTAAAAATATTCTTTTTTTTTTTAAATTTCCATCAGCATCATGTTTATTATTATTATTTTTTATAGATTAATTCAACTTTGTAATTTTTAAATGCTAGGTTTATTCCCAGCTTCATTTTGACTTATTTGATGATTATATATTTTTTATTTCAAATTTTTTATTTATTTTAAATATATATTTTTTAATACTGTGAAAAGGGTAGTGGCTCAGGGGATAGAGCGTTGGCTTGCCTAACAATTAGGTGAATCGGGTTTGAATCCGGATGACTGGTTGATACGAATTCCGCACCTGGCTCGCAATGACCAGAGCACAATACCCTCGGTGGTAGACGGATAATGAATGAATTAGAGTCCCCCCCCTTGCTGTCAGGCTAACTGTGAGGAGTTTTCGTTGTTTTCCTCTCCATGTAATGCAAATGCGGGTTAGTTCCATCTAAAAGTCCTCCATGAAGGCAAAATTTCAGAGATACTTTATCCAGGAGTTCCTTTGTCTTCTGGATTGGGTTCAAAATTACAAGGCTTCAGAGTTGAACATTAGTAGTCGTAAACTCAAAATTAGGTCGACTGTTCAATGACGGTTATAAAATACTGAGAAAATGAAGACTTGCAATCTGTACCTATGCAAATTTTTAGATTATCTTTTACTTCATTAAACATATTAGTTACCTTAGATAATACAATTAGATAATTTTCAACATTTCTTAACTTTCTCAGTAATTACTTAATTGGCATGTTTTTTCACACAAATTTCAAATGAATAAATGTATATTTTATATTTAAAAAAATATTTTGGCAAAAAGTAGACATGATTTCAAGGTAAATTTCATCCTAAAGAAATACTCAATTGTCTGATGTTGCTTTATTATTGTTTTTTATGTTTTCTTATTAATTTTTTACCCAATAGCTCAATAAATGAAACTAGACCATATGTATTCTATTGTTTTTGGTGACATTTGTTTATTCTATTTTAAATGTTATTTAAAGTTTTTTTGGGCTGTTATATAAGATATAGTGAGTTTAAAATGATGTTCTAAACAGTATTAAAATATAGTACTTTTAGAATAATTTTAATTTCTCCTTAAAATTAATTTGCATTACAGTGTAAGGTCGCGTATCCGGAATCGGTGGGACTTCCAGAAGTCCGTATAATAGATTTTTCCGTATAATAGACCCCCAAGGTAAACAAAGCTTAAAATGATTTAATAAACGATCTGAATCTAAGAAGCAAAAAATAAATAAACATTATTTTTAAGGGGAACAATGTTTTAGCATTAGAATATCTAATCAATCAAATATAAAATATTAGAAAATAATATTATTGCTGAAAATATGGAAAACGAAAAAAATTTAACAGTTATGAAAATATTAATCTGCCATTTTGAACTAGAACGATTCAAGCAGGAAGGGGAAATTCATGTCATTCATTAAGGTGGGTAGGTGGAGGAGAAAAATTATCCTTATTTGTGAAAGAAAATAAATGTAAAGAGGAGATCATTTAAGTTGAGGGTGGGGAAGTAACAAATTATTGTTTTCTCTCCAATCATTGGCTATCAATCAAGCATAAAGGCGGGGCACGCTGATCTGGTTCTCTTTATTTTTTCTTCTATGACTGAAAGAATCTGCTAAAGAAAGAATGTTACCCCCTTTTTCCCCAGCCTTCTAAATATTACATGGTATGGGGAAGAACGAATGTTTTATTTCTTAAGGACGTGTATCCTTTTAGACCTATTCAAAGTTTCCATTTTGACTCCCCCTCCACCTTAACGCTTGCCCCGTTTACCCTTTTCCACAGTATTTCTTCTTTCAATAAAAAGGTTCCAGGAAATGCCTCTTTTACTAGCCACCTGCATGGGAAAGGAGGGGGGGGGGACTCAGTAGCGGTCTTTTGAAAACAAATCTCCCTCTTTTCCTACATTCCAAGGGAGGAGCGTCACTAACGGTCACTCAATGGCCTTGGTAGATCTTCACTTCCCCTTTCTGGTGATTAATTGGTTCGATGCATAAATCAGAGGTTCAGTGCAAGCTAGAAAAAGAGAAAATGTGTCAAAAGACCTTTTTTTTTTTTTTTAAGGAAAGGGGGGAAGATGGAGATTGTTTATTTTGATTGTTAAAAAGTGTCCGGGAAATCGACCCTTCCGGGAAAGGGGACTTCCGGATATGGGACGTTACACTGTATTGCATTCTGAAATATAATTTATATTTTGCTTATACAAAAAAGTATTGTTTTATTTTTAGAATATTTGTGATACATTTCTAAAACCATCACACCAGTCTCCAGCTTTAGTTGGTTTGCAAGGCGTTTTAACTGTTGCCATTATAAAACCTTCTGTTTTCATAATGAAGTCAAATTTAGCTCACCTAATATCAAGTCGGGGCACAGAAGTAAGTTTTATCTAATAGAAATTATTGTTTATTAAATTGAGAATATCAAAACAAATTTGAATAAGCAAAAATTTTGTATGTAATAACTTCTGCATTTCTGTATTTTCCTTTTCGATTTTGGTACTGATAAAGGTGATAACATTATATTGGTTGAGTGTTTATGTCTCTGATTTTATGACATTATATGTTCTCTTTTCACATTGATTATGCTTTATTCAACTAAAATCAAACTATCAAAACTACATGTTATTTTTATTAAAAATTTTCTTTTTTTATCTGCATATTAGATTTTAAAGCCTCTTTTCTGGATTAAAATGTTTTTTAACCCACTGACAGTTCTGCACGTAAAAAGTCGCATTTTAACCTGCAGTCTTCTCTGCATAGCAGAACCGGTTTTTCCATGCTAATGGATAGGGGAGAAACATTCTCCCAATTTTGCCCATTTCCTTAACTGCCAGTGGGTTAAGCTGAACATTTAATTGTCTTGTTTTTCGTAAAAATAGATAGGTTGAGACTCAAAACACTGCTGAATAAATTTTGTTTAGTTTCAGAAACTTAAGATATTTTCTATACTATTGCAAGCCCTTGTCTTCTGGATTGGGTTCAAAATTGCAAAGCTACGGAATTAAGCATTGATAGTTGTAATCTCAAAATTGGGTTGACTTTTCAATAACAAGGAAAAAATAAATTATGCTGTGTAGCTTTCTTTATGGATATGAATCTAGTTTATGAACTACTGAGTTCCTTTAATTATTTGACTTAATTAAGGCTTATAAATTTATGTAATTTTTTAAAACTATCTTTGGTGCATATGACTATATCTGTAGTTTGCCTAATAAGTAATATGTATTACTTTTAGCCAAAAAGGCGTTTGCTAGAATTTACTTTACATTGTTTCCAATTACTATTCTCACATCTTAATTTTTATCAGTTATAATGCTTATTATTTCCTTTTAGATCTTAAAATAATCATACTCCAAACTTGAATGTTATTTCGTATAACTTTCTGAATATAAATTCTTATTTTTATAATCTTCTTTTGCAGTTCAAAGATTTAACAGCTGTTCCAATTCTTCTAAAAGTTTTTTCTCTAATGCTTCTTGTGCCACCTACATCTTTTTCTTACCAACTTTCCCAGATGGTAAGAATTTACTTAATTAATTTTACGATTAACTTCTTAAAACGTAATTGAGTATTAGAATATTGATTTATTTTTGATTAAAATTTTTTAGGTTCAAGCTGAAATTATTGAAGCACTTTTAACTTATACACAACCATTTTTAGGATCTGCAGAGTCAGAAGAAGGTATGTTTTTTTTGTTGATGTTAAAAATATTATGCACTTGAAAATAGTTTTTGCTAACTCATCTCTGGTCTCCAACAGTATTCTATAGAATTTTTTTTAATAAGTTTTTTTCTCCTGAAAAGTTGTTAATAGTTATTTAAAGTGAAAATATTAGCTATGTGTTTGTTTTGAGCTGTTTATTACTGATTATTTTTGTTTTAACTTGATGTAAAGTGATATTTTTTCTTTTACAGCTCTGAGCAAAAGTTTATGGACTGAAATGGTCCAGGAAGTGTTGAAGTTTATAAGTCTATCTCCTAGTAACTTTGTTACTGGTTTAACAGTATTGTCTGAACTGTTACCATTACCTTTGCCATTGCAGACAAGAGAGGTAAAATGTTTGTTTGGTTTTGAAATAAATTATTTTATAACATAAGTTGACCAAATAGTTTGGAAATTATAAAATATCAATCAAGAAAGATGAGCCAGAACAAATATCTAAAACTGCAAACAGGAAACATTTTTTAAAATTGCGTTCAATAATATCAAACTCAACCCCCCCCCCAAACTCACGGAATGGGGTTCGGATAACATAAAATCTTGAATTGTAACTGCTTTCTTTTAATGCAAAGTTGGATTCTATGGGAAAAAATACCCTAATTTAACTTGAAAGTTATTGCTGTTTGATTTACAAATAGCACTGCAATGGCAAATTTAAAGTGGAGTACAAACTGTTTCAAATTGAGGTATGTCGAGAAAATAGTATGTTTCAGATTGAAAAAATATGGAAGTGTTTCATATTTTGAAAAACCTCTATCTAACCTAATGATACCAAACTCCACTCCTGTTACTCTCTTGACGTCGGAATGCCACCAGGTGGAGTCAAGTGTTAAACAGGCCCTTTTTTGTTTAGAATACCATGTATAAGCAATATTCATTTTCCTTGTTCAATATCTTTAAATTTTAAGGACTTACTTTTGCTTTTCTAAATATTTATCTTTGCTTATGCATAATCATAATAAAAGAATTATACTAATTTGTTTTTATGCTTTCATTATAAATTAGCCTCTTTCTGATGACGAGATTGTTAAAATGGTTAATTATCGTAAGTTGTGGAGTGCTCATTTACATTCCCTGAGCAGCACTATTCAAGAGGTGATAGTTAGTTTAGCAGGTAAGTCAGTACTACTATTTTCATTCATTTTTAATGCAAATGTTGTGTGAATACCAGGCTGTTTAAAGTTCAAAGGTTTGTGTAGCAATAACATTTATAAAATCAAAGAACTATGTCCCTTTTTTTGACAGTGAAACCTTTTATATTAACTTTGCTTTGAGATCTGCAAATGCAAATGTACATTTAACATTTAGAATTTAAAAAAAAAAAAAGGCATAGTTGGCTTGTTTGAAACAAATCTGATTGTTAATTTCTCTTAATATTTCTCAGCATTTTGAATGTTTAAATTGTTTCAGCTACAAGCTGCCATCCACTACAACAACTTTTGCGACGTGTATGTGTTCAACTAGCTGATTTAGCTGCTCCAACAGCTTCATTTATTGTTAGGTTAGTATATTTACATTTTAAAATATTCACTGTTTAATTTTATTACTTTTTATTTTGAATTTTTAATTCTACTTATTTCAATTGCTTTTCAAAATCAGTTTTTTTTTTATTTTTTAAGTTAATGTTTCACTGAACTGCTAATTTTGAAAAGGTGGTATTTATTTATTTTTTGCACACTTTCAACTACCTCTCTCTCTTCAAAAATACAGGGTCCATAAATGGTCCTCTTTTTCCTCTAAAGTCCGTATTGTCTCTCTTTTTAATATTTTGTCCTCTTTTGAATGATTTGAAAACCAATTTAAGAAAATGTTTTGATTATAAACTTTTGATGGCTGCTAAATTTGCACATCAGCGGCTTTCTTCAATGTTCACATCATTGGAAAGCTCCATTAGTGGACTAATCTATTTATAGATCAGTACCACAATCCTAGAACTTGGATATAACTCATGAATTAAGTTTTCTCATGTGAATTCAAGATAGTCAACTGTAACGAAGCACCGTCACTTCAAAATTGTTTTGTCTCTTTCATTCATTTGATTTAATATAGATAAATCACTTTTCTGTAAATCCTATGAATTCTGCTTTTTTGTCTGCTTCCCATCAAAAATCTTAATTAACAATTCTAGAATTGCAAACTGTAGGACCATCCAAAAAGTGCACAAAGTAATTAAACTATCATATCAATTCTACCAAACTTGTTTCTGAATTTTAAGGACTCTTGTGAATTATGTTATAAAAAAATGAATATATAAATTTTCCTACCATGAAATTTATAAAGGTGAATCGGGTATTATGTACTTGATTACTATTTTTAGAAGATAATCTTCTATGATAAAAGGTTAGTTGCATTGCTCTGAAGACTGAGGAAACTAAGTTGGGCAGGGTTTGTATTCACCAGGAATTGTGAGAGGAAACTGTGATTTCCGTAATCTGAGGATTTGGTTTAAAAATAAATAATCTTCACAGTATTGCCATGTTAGTTTTTCTAAAATTTATTTTTGTTTCTCAATTTTCATTATTCTTGCTTATTTATGAAAAATAATTGTTTTATAATTACAGATAATGCCTGAATTATTACAAACAAAACTTTTTTTTTGTCATCTTCTATGTTTATTTTTTTGATATCTATTGAAGAAAATATCTTTTATTGAATGCATTCTGATTCCTCAAAGGCAATTTGCAATTTTTGCCTGATGTGGAATCACATCCGCTTTCATTAAAAATGGTTTTCTTTCATAAATAAAAAATGGTCTGTTTTTATAATATTTTTTTAATTCATTCATTATTTGCTTTTTTATATATCTAATGTAGAAGCAAACAATTATGCAGGTGTGATGAAAGGGAATAATTGTCATCCTAAAATTTTGAATACTTTTTTTCAAAAGGAGTTTCTTCACTAACAACTTTTTTTTAGCAAACATTTGAGACGCTTTCTTTTAAATGAATGTATTCTAATTGTTAAGTAATTATTATTCATCATTTAAATTTTTTTTCAGAGCTGTTTTAGATGCCTTGCTAGAAACACTACTATTGCCTCCACCAGATCAAAAGGAGAACTTGGATCCAATTCCTGCTACTATTCAGGAAGTAAAACCTATGCTAAAGACTCCCACTTCTACAACTGCCAGAATTTTAAATCTCGTAGCTTATCTTGTTTCTCATGCTTCATTTAAAGTACCTCTTCTGCATGTTATGAAAGGAAGGTATGTGACGCTACTTAATTTCCTATTCATATATTTGAATGGATAGAGGGGATAAAATATTAAAAAATACTATAAATTTTAAGCTTAAAAATCGAAACTAATAAAAGTGTAAAACTATTAAAAGTACTCTAAAATTTGAAAAATTCTATTTAAAGAATGAATCACACAACTTTTGTAATTGCATTTTCTTTAAAATAAAAATCATTTGAAAAATGTTCCAAATGAAAGGAAGCTGCATTTCTGAAATTCTACTTCAATAAATATTTAGATTTTGTAAAACGATAACACTGAGCATAAAATAAAAAAACTTAAACATTTGAATAGTTTTGGATTTAATGATCTGATTATCCAGTACTATGTTTGAGGTAATAATGAATGGTTGAGGTAATAATGAATTAAAGAGGTGTTCTCCTCAGACCATTTAAACCTATAGTAACAAATCTGTGCCATAGATTTTTTATGCTAAAAAATAAGATTTTAAATACAAATATTCTTTAAATAAAATGTTTTTTTGTTGATGGATTTGAGTTTTTGGTCTATCATATTTAAGGGGTATTTACAGCATTCTGTTAAATATGTTCACAGGGATTTCAGAAAATTTAAATTTTATTACATAATGCATGTTTTTTCAAGGAAAATTTAATGCAAAAATGTTAGTTTAAAGATTATTTATAGGTCCCTTTAATTTAATTTAATAATGAATAATACAAATTTTATTAAAATTATAATCTCAATTAATTTTCTTTTATAATATTTCATTTTAGTTTATGTATAATTTTAATTTTATGTTCTAATTACTTATTTTAAACTAGGTTAATTTTATACAAAATTTTACTAAATAACTTGTATAATTTCAAACAACAAAACACGATATTTAAATTTTTTATCTCACTTTTTGAGTGCAAAAAATTCCAATTTGTTAAGGGAAAAAAGGTTTATTTATTTAGTTATGCTAAGTACTTTTTTGTATCTGATTTCATGACTCGATATTATTTATATTAGTAAATTAGCATTTTTCGTATCAACCATGACGATAGCATGTTAGTCTGTGATAATCTTATCTCTAGATCCATAGTTGGAGTTTTAGTTTTTTTTATTTTGCGCACTGAAAAAATATTGAAGAAATTGATAGGAGAACTAAAAAAAAAAAAAAAAAAAACATTAAAATTTTAAAATTTATGTAGAAAAGCCTCCAAGAATGTGAAGCAGAATCATATACTAATACATTATACTTAAAAAAAACCATTAATACAAGAGTATTTAAAATTTTTTTTATCAAACACTATTAAATGTAATAAAAATTCAAAACGATTCAATTTTTTATACTCTTTTTAGCATAAAAACTGACGAAAAGTATCTTGACGTTTTACCTCTCATCTTGGAACTTTTCAATACACCATCTGAAAAGTCTTTTGTTATTCAATCTCAAGAATGTATTGTTGTAAGTATACTTAATACATTTATTTCTTTTTTTCAAAATCCCCTTTATCTGTTAGAGGTCACTCAAACTTTAAATTTAGAAATCTACATTTTTCTTTTAAAACCACAATATATGAATTATTAACTAATTTATTAAGAATTTTCGTGGAATTTTTTTTAATGAACTATGGTACTCAGCAAGTAAAGCTACTTTTTAAGGCAATCAGTTTGAGTAAGAGTGTTTACTCAACCTATGCTCTGGCATTTCAAAATCAATAAATGTTTTGATGGCTTAAGGATTATATATGATTTTTTTGATATTTCACTTCAGTGGTGAACTATAAAATTTTTTCTAATGACAAAAAAGTTAGCTAGTATATAACTGAAAGAAGTTTATAAAAAAATTAAAAACTTTTATGGACAAATTTGATAATGATTTGACAAAAATGACTCAAATTCTTCACAATGAAGAAATAAAGGTAATAATTGATTCATAACAGTTGGCATTATGTTTTTAAAGTTTTTGCTACTTATGTAGTATATGTTATGCTACTATATTATGATATTGTATGCGTTTATGTTATGTTTAACCATGTTTCCTAATTCTTATTTAATAAAAATTTTTCATTTTTTGACTATTATTGTATTTGGTACTTTTTTGTATTTTACTTAATATTTTATTGGTGATTTTTTAATATGCTATGAAATCGATTTTATTTTAGTCTATCTTGCAATCTTTTTGTGATCCAGATATTGGCTTCATAACTTTTGAAAGCGGAAATACTATTAATGAAGTGGTAAGGATTAGTTATTTCATAATGTTAATAATATTAGATACTTATTAATAAATCACATTTGCTTTTTATATATTTTGATATACTAAAATGATTAATTTAATATATTTTTCTTAAAAATATAAAGTATAACAAGAATTTTTTCATTTGAAAAATGTGTCAGTAAGAAATGGAAAAAATATTAAGCAAACATTACTATTCATTAAATTTAGCAAAATTTCCTTTAAGCTCTCTCTGGTATCTTTTTTTTATTACAAAGTCTCTTGAGGGATGCAAAAAATAAGTACCTTCTAGATCTTTAGGAATTTGAAGCATTGAAATCGAAGGATTTGAAAAAAAATTTCAGACTAAACCTTTGATTGTGCTTTTGAAAATAGTTATATTATTAGATTCTCTGCCCATTTATAAATGTTTCGAAATTTATACACTCTAATTTTTAAAGAGATACTTTTTCCAATTAAGGTTTCAAAAATTTATTTCTTATATGTATACATTTCATATCAAGTTAGTTTGATATTTTCAGAATTTAATTTCAATCTTTAAAAAAAAAAAAAAAAAATCCAAAACCGATTTTTTCTTGATCCGAAAGCACTTTCTGCCATTCCCATCCCATGTTTTCTCTTAAATTAGCGAGTTAACATTTTATTTATAAAATCATTTCCTAATTGGTACTTTTCACTTTAACTCTTTATTTCCCTGGGAGTTGATGAGAGACCACTCTGTGGTGCTGGATACTGTTTTCTATCTTTAGCTATCACAAAAGATGATTATACTGCTATAAAATAATAAATCAGTACTATGTATTAATAAAAAATGTACATATAATTATGTTTTCTTAGGTTACAGGTCATTCTAAGTTACAATAATAATTAATTAGCTACTGATTAATTAAAACTGAATTTGTTAACTAAACTGGTGGGTACGGAAAATAAAGTTTTATTAATAAATATCATTGAAAATTCTCAAACTCTCATGTGTTAAAATAGATATTATTTTATAACAATATCAATAAAGAAAATATCCCCTCTTAACTGGCTTACCTCTTTTCATCAAATTCTCTTTTTCTTAAAAAATTTAGTGCTGCCCGTTAGCAATGGTTAGTCAATCACTAACCAACTGTCTGATTTTTTATTAAAATGTATGACAAGCATAGTTGATTTTTATTACTAAAAAAATCTCTTTGATCATAACATATCTATTTATTTATTTTTTCTAGCTTTCCAGCAATCTACCTAGTAAAGAGCAAATGCCTTTAATTTGTGGTGCATTAATACAACATATTGGTTGTCATACAAATAGCTACTCTTCACTTCTACCTACTCTACGAACTTTAGTGATGCTAACAGAATACGACTATGGATATTATTACATTAAACAGTATGTTTTTCTTAATTTCATTGCAAAAAAAAAGAGAAAAAGACAACCCTCAATAGGTTGAAAAGATAAATTTATTTTTGGTATAAATTAATTCTTTATTTTTATAAATGCAAACACAATATGATTATAGATATTAATATACAATATTAGTACATAAGTCATCTGTATCTTTTGTTGTTATCATAGGCCATTAAGGCAAAGGGTGGGATTGTTCTTGTTTTCCAGTAGCGCCATCTATGGTCCAGAATTCAACTTGTGCCACGCCCATGTGTCATACCAGTCTTATAGGGCGGACCCACTCATATATCCATTCATTCCTCCACAGATCATAATTTTAAACTGAATCAGAGAACGATCAATCTCCAATTCAGTATACTCTGAGATATAATTTGTTATGGGAACATGGAGAACTTAGTGACTCGACAGATTTAACCTGCAACAGTCAGTATTTACAACATGAATCTTCGGCTGGTTGGATTCGAACTCGTGTTTTCACAAAAGTGAATCTAGCGCCCTGCCAACCAGGCTATCCCGGCCTTGTATCTTTTGTTAATGAATACATATGATAGTGTTGTTAATATTAATCCACTATAACACTTGTTAATGATGATCAAGTTTATAATAAGTAATGTGATTTAATAGCGAAATAACTGCCATATCTTTATTTTATTTTGTGTTTAAATAAAAATTACAGTTAGAGTATCATTAAGATCCTTTTTTGAGTGATCGATTTGGTATAGAAACTGTGGCAATGTTTATTTTCATAGGGGATTGGAACAACACCCTGGTGCAGTTTACTCTTTATTTACCCGGTTTAGTCAGTCTTTTAGTAAAGATTCCAGTGACTGTTTGTCTACTTTGTCAACTGCTTTAGAATTTTTAAGACTGATGGAAAGCAGTTTTGAAGATGGTGCTCCAAGTGGAAGAACCATGTTTTTATCTAGTGGAGAATTAGCAGATCTTCTAAGAGGTGACTGCACGCCAACAGAAGACAAAGAGAAAGAAGTTAAATTACCTGCGCCTTTCCAGCCTGTGACAGAGCTTGCTAAGCAGTTAGAAGTAAATGTTGATTTCTATAATAATTTTTTTTAGCTATTAAGTATAAATCTAATTGTTTTAAAAGATAGTTATGAATGTTTACTAAAAAAATAAATAAATTTTTTTTTCATTAACTTATACCAAAGTGTGAGTAATTGAAATAAACTATTTAAATCGGAATCTTAATTGCTTTTTTTCTCTTTTAATTCTTAATTTGAATTATTTAAATTTGAAAAGATGATTAGGATAAGTTAGAATATTTTTGAAGAAATTTTGTAAACTGGAAAGAAAAATAAAATCTAAGTAAGAAAAACTGTATGTTTATTTTAAAATGATGCAAAGGTAGTTGATATATTTAATTCAGAATTAAGTACCTTTCTTACCTTCAGAACTAGTCACATCGAGCAGGTGGCTGGTATGTTCTCATAAATTTACTGCTTTACAGCTCTGCATTGATTCTGCTGTCTTTAGCAACATTGCTTTGAGGTCTTGTTCTTCTCAAACTTTTTTGTAGTGTGAGTTTGAGAAGAAATTTCTTATTGGTCAGTCTCTCTAACAATTTTTTTTTAAGAATGGGGTTACACCTTTGATTTTACAACAAAAAAATCTATTGAAAAATAGTGCCAATCGGTGAGAGTGAAAATTGTAAATGGAACCTGCCATTTCACTGATCAGCAAAGATAAGCTCACCGGACAAAAAATTAGTCACCCTAGAGCGCAAGCACTGATGAATCATTAAGTTTCGTTAGATGACATAGTGGTTGGGTAGCGTGCTCAACTATGTGCACATTGCTTCAACGTGATCAAAGGCAAGTAGCTATCAGTGAGATATTTTTGTTTGAAGTGGAAATTGTGTGCAATTATGGCGAAGTATAAGGATGTGATAGAGTGGAAAAAAGGGGGAATTGTGTTTGGCCGTGCCGATGGTCATACGGTGAATGTAGTAGCTAAATTTGTTACTGTTTCAATGCGAACTGTTCTATGTGTCTGCAAGTAGTGGTGTAATACACGTGGTCACGAAAGACGTCAGAATTGTGGTTGGAAAAAGATCCTGCATGAAAGGGACCGGAGACGTGTTTCCCGACTTGTCAATCAAAATGACTTCTAAACCCGGCAGGAATTGCTTCAGTTAATGAATAAAGCTCCATTCCAACCTGTTAGTGTGAGAAAATTGCAACGGGAGTTGCATACAATGAACATTTAGAGTCGAACATCTCGTAAGAGGCCATTGCTCACACAGGCACATAAAGCTGTGCGACTTCAGTGAGCTAGAAGTCCTCGAACATTGACAGTTGTTGAATGGCGGAATGTAACATGGTCTGACCAATCACGTTTTTGTCTTTATTCAAAAGACTCACGTCGTCGAGTGCACCAAAGAGCAGACGAAGCATTTCATCCCTGTCTGTAGGGTCAGGTTCAAGCAGAGGGTGGGTTTGTCATGTTTTGGGGGCGTTTTTCTTATTATAGATAGTGCCCCCTCACTGAGGTGGCCACTAACATGAACCAATATATTTATTTGAAAATTTTGGATGATTAGATGCTGCCTTTCAGTCAACATCTTCATAAAGAGTGTCTTGTCAATACCCCTATTTTTAAAGATGACAACAGCGAAGTTTATCGTGATGGAAGAATATGTTACTGGTTTTATGAACGCTCTGACACTCAATTACATCTCGACTAATTGAGTGTCAGAATTACATCTCGACTAATTGAGTGTAAAATCATCTGACTTGAACCCCATTGAAAATTTGTGGGAAATGTTGGAATAACGGGTAAAACGCCGAAATCAGCATCCTCGCAATTTGGTGGATTTGCACGATCAAATCCTGAACGAGTGGCTTATACTGGATTTGACGTACCTGAAAAACCTTCTGGACTCACTTCCTACCCGAATCCATGTGGTTACCGAATACAGAGGCGGTGTTACATGCTATTAAATTATGTTTTTAATGATTTCTCTAAGGGAGACTAATTTTTTGTCCGGTGTACTTATGTAAACATAGTAAATTAAGAAAGCTAGAAGATAGTGTTCGTTAAAATTTTTTAAACATTTAGAATTCTTGAGTTTTATTAAAATTTTTCCACTCTTTGGCATACATGTAAAGTTTTATCATTTAAAAAAAAAAAAATTTCATACTTTTATTTTTGAAGTTTGCTATGAGTTGTTAAATGAAGCTTATTAGGGCTGTTTATTAAGGCTTTGCCATCATATAAAATAATGCTTTTTGTGAATAATATACTATTTTTATAATTAATGTGAGTTTTTATTTATGACTGTTAGATCAAGTTAAACCTATCTTTAGCCTGTGCCTAAATACTAGAAATGGTGCAAAACATAAATGGGAAGGATAGCCTCAATTACGTGAAAATGAAAAGCATTTTTGATCTAATTTGTTTTATCTGAAATTTTATAAAAATTTGCAAAAATTTAGAATTTATTGATTTTGATAAATTTTATCTAGGTGAAAAAAATTGCCAAGCGGTGATTTTTAAAAAAAGTTACCTTATAAAATATTTAAGCCACGAGTACTTTCCTAGGCTCTGATAATTCTGCATAGCAAGATAATGTATGGTAACATTGGCTCTAGTGTAAACTGTTGCTTTTTTATTTTCCTTGGTGGAAGAACTTCGGAAAACACTGTTAAATAATTTCATGCATTTGAAGAAATGTTTTTTTAGCAAAAAAATTTGTAGCTAAGCATTTTTATTCTAACTGTTTTTTTTAAAGTTCTGATCATAGCAGAGAATTATAATTTTTGTTTATATTTTATTTTTTAAGCGACATAAAACAATGTAATTACTGAATTATATAATTTTGCTGATATATAATATTAATTATGCTAATATTATATATTTGTTATAATTATTTCATCAACAAGAAAATTTATTATTATTTATTTGAAGGAATTTGGAAATGATGAAGATGCTGTTGAAAGTTTAATTGAAAGCAATTCATCTCTTCTCACGCTACTAAACAGCACTTTAACTAAAGAAAAGAAATCAGAGAAAGGTATTGTTATTAATATTGTTCATCTATTGCTTTCACCCCACAAGAAATTTAACCTAAATTGTTAAATACAGTGAAACCTCGGTTAAGCAGACATTCTTGGGACCGAAAAAATTGTCTGTTTATGGGAAAGGTACCCTAATAAAGAAATTTACCACTGTAAATTGTTTTAAGAATATTTTATAAGATAAAGAAATAATTAAATAATCTACAGTAACTGTCTACAAGGATATTTATTTAAACTTTAAAAAAAAAATTTTCTATTCAAAAAGAATTCTAGATGTAGCTACAGAAAAATTAATATAATTTTCCTATTAACTCAGATATTCAAGTTAGTCATATACTGGATAGAGCTTTTAGTCCTCAGTCAGTTTCAATAATTAGGTTTACACTCCCTTACAGCTACCTATCACTTGATAGGAAGCATTGTTAATACTTCCTTGAAAGTTAACCTCCCACAATTCACAGAAGAAAGCAAAGCAATGCATACTTGTAGGGCATGAGGACCTAAGGAGTTGATTATTCACAATTGATCATCTATGAAGTGTCTGAATAAATGTTTCATTGTACACGAACAACACAAAGATGATACATCTATTTTCTTTTTTCTACCCCAACTGTGTTAAGTACTACTTCGTCTTCAAATTGATAAGAAAATTAAAGAAATTTTCAGTGGGGAAGAAGCATTGAGAGCATTTAAGACTTCATTTCAACTTGCAGGTCTCATAACCTGTGTGGTCCAGATGAAAAGATGCCACTGTCCATATCATTTTCTCTCCTTTCTTTGTAAATATAAGGCAAGATGACAGAAGAAAGATTGATTCTTCAGTAGTGAAATAGCGTAACTATATTTTTAGTTATGGATAAGGAAAAAAATTTGTGTTTTAAAAATGGTGAAAAGTTGCATAGTTTTATTCTTGCAAGTATCCGGTTTAAAGAAATAGAAAATAATGTTTCAGGGCAAAAGTGTCTACTTTGCGGTGAATATACATAATGACTTATTCACAGAAGATTCCCTGGGAATTAAAAAAATGTCCGTAATGAGAGGCGCATGTTTTGCAGTAGTGTCCATAACAGGAGGTTTTTCTGTATTTTGTTGGATGTTAGATTATATTTTTCCTAACAGAACATAGAATCTTCAGCCAGCCCCTAATAATTGTAAAATATATATGGTATAATAGCATATAATTGTAAACTCATAAAGTAGCTGAAACATATTTTTTGCAAATAATTTTCATAAAATAAAGTTTTTGCTCAATTCTTTTTAGTGAAATAAAATTAAAAAATGACCTTGTTTTTGTTTATTTGTGAAATGGATATAGATTAATGTTCTGGAATATTTTTGTTTTGTATTAGGTACTCTTTTGTTTTGTTACTTACTTCATGATATATCTATTTATGCTAGTAATATGTATTCCTTTGTTTTTATTAAACAATCAAGACAATTCACTCATTGATTCACAGTATTTGTAAATTTGAGTTGACCCAATTTATTAAAAAATAAAAGCTATGATGTAAAAAAATGAACTAGAAAATGATCAAACGCAGCTTATTTTTTTTTTATTTCTTTATTTACACCAAATTGAAATAATTCATAAATTCTTTTTGATTGATTGATTTTTTTGGTGATCATTAGACAATACAACATGCACATAAAGAAATAAATTTGTACTAATGCCTATTTATTTTTAAAAAATTTGCACTTTTTTCTGAATATTGTTTTTGGGTGTGAATTGCAATTTTTTTCACAAAGTTATAATTAAATAATTTTCAACAGAAAAATTCTTCTTTGAATCAGAACCATTCTTGTAATTACAGGTTATTTTTGATGCTTTAACATTAAGCCAATAATTTAATAAAAAATTTTCTTGCTAAATGTTTTCTCATTAAATTCAGGTTTGCCGTAAATGAGGTTAACTGTGTTTTATTTGTAGTTGGCAGGTAAATTATATAATTTATTTGGGTATCATATAATGTAATGTTATGGGAATCATGTAATCTTTGGGTATTACTATTGGGATTTATAATTTATAGATTATACATGTATATCAAAGTAAATTTGTAGTTCAAATTAAATCTGTTTTTAACCTTACCTAATTATGTAACCATTTTTGTACTGTTTAGTTTGCACTTAAAATTTGTAAATTTTTATTATTTCAGAGGTTGTAGAACCTGTACTTCCGGCACCTGAAAGTCAGTCGGCACAGTTTTCCTCTCGGGCTATTTTCATGGTTGGTGAAGTGGAAGAAGGCAGACTAAGTCCTGCTTATTGGTTGTCTCTACCTGGAGCAGATGATGCCGATCAAGAACAAGAGCAAGTAAGAGTGCTTATAATTCCTTAATTATAAATAAAAATCAACATATGTTTCAATGTCACTTTTACCTTAAAACATTCTATGCACTAGAGAATTTTAATGTACTTTATTTTATTTTTAAATTTTTTTTTAATTGGGACAGTTTTATAGCTGTCCATTTATAAAATCACTGTGGCATATATGAAATCCATAAAGCCTTTTCTTATCCACCAGCCTTCGTATCTTAAGATCAAAGCTCAGCTGATTTTTTTAAATTAAATCTTTTTATGAAAGTTTATATCTTATGAAGTTCCATACATTTTTTTTTCTTAAGGGATCTTTAATTGAAATAAATATTAGATTTTACTTACATTTAGGTAAGAAACAATTTTATAACTGGATTTTCTAATCAATGTTCTTCAATTTTTGATAGCTTAATAATAAGCTTGATTTTGCAACATCTTATTACTCTGCATTTATAAAGTTTTGTTATGTTCACGATTTAAACATTAAAAGTAGAAGGTGTAATTTCTGGTAATTTTATATTTCATTTTCAAATTATTAGTTTCGACTTCTTTTGTTCACCTTCATTCTTACTTACTTTAAAATACTGCATTTGCTTCAACTTAAGGAACAATTCTTGGACTGCCATTTGCTCATCGTCTTGAAAGTTGTAGCTATTTTGTTAGAAATTACAAAAATATTTCTACACTTGTTTTATTATAAATAAACTGCTGTAGAAATACTATTTAAAAAGAACAATTAACTGCTATGCACTTTTTATTTATTATACATTAAATTTTATGTTCTGTTAAAATGAAAAATAAAATAAAAATATTTTCTTTTGGCCCTTTTAAGAATATTTCTATTAGTTAATTATTTCTTAATTCAATTTTGTAAAAATTTGAACCCTTCTGTAAATTTTATTAATTGTTTTATGTAGGTAACTGTTGATTTGGTATCTATTGCTGAGAAGAATATCTCTCCTGAATTTAATTTAAAATTGTCTTTAGAGAATTTATGCTTAAGTACAGAAGGTGATAACGATTTAAAGACAAAAAAGAAAGGCATAAGGTAAATATATATACATAGATTGCTTATTTGTTGATGAAGTTATATTACACATATCTTTTTTTAATTTTTTTGTGTTACAGCACTATTTGTGGAAAGAGAAAATATGCTCCCTTTATCAATCCAGCTCTTGTGGATGTGAACAATAAAAGACCATTTAGTGAGTTTATTTTCCATTATAATTTTCTAAAAATGTCCATTATAATTTTCTAAAAAAGTACATAAAAAAAAAGTCGAGTGTTACTACTTACTCTACAAGGGTGGTTATAGTTGTAGTATAGTGGTAATACATATCAAAATAGAAATAAATGAGAATAATTTTTGATTTTTAGAATAAAAGTTGAAGAGTAAAGTAACTGTTATTAAATATACATGACCTATCTTAAATGTTATCTCAGCACTTTCACTTTGTTATAAAGATACCCATGTTAAAACTATACACTCATCCTTATCTACACTCTAAAACAATCTTACCATTGTATCAATTTTCATCCTTAAGTCTTGAATGTCATTAGAAGTTGGTCCCAATGTAGTTACATTTATATGCAAAATTATTTTCTAAAACTTACAGGCCTGACCTTTTTTAAACATATGTGTATATATTCTTAAGAGTTTTTTTTTTCTGAGTTGAAAGGTTAATTTCTATACATTTGCTTTTAGTTTGAACAAAAGGCGGTTGAAGTTTTTTTGTTCACAATGAGTATGCAGATGAGTTATTTTTTGTAATTTGTAACGATGTAATCATTTTTATACAGGTTTTACTGATTCTTAACATTCTACCTATTACGTAAATTTGAGTCTTCTGAATAAAAATCTTGTGGTTTACTCTCTCTCTGACAATCTGAAGAATTATGCATTAGTCAGCTCTCAATTAAATTATCTTTTAATTTTTACCTACAATTTTGAATCAATTTGCACACATTTTTTTAATTTTTTTATTTTTATTTAAACGACTTAAAACTCCTCATGCACCACAAAGTATAGCATGAGGCTTACAGTTGTAAGTAGAAAACAAAAGGAGAAAAATTTACAAATTTACATTAAAAACAAAATTTCGCAAGACTTTCAATACTTTTGACCAGTTCTGATAAGACAGGTGGCCAACAAATAGAAAGACGTCTCAAATCAGTCTTTAAATTCATTCGGGCACTCGCATACAGACTACAGTGAAGAAGAATATGTTCAGCATCTTCATCAGCATCACCGCAAGCACAAATTCCACTGGTCTGCAGATGGAAACGAAATAAATATCTCTTAAAATTTCCATGGTTTGCTAAAATTTGGGTCAATTTAAAATCAGTTGCAAAGAATTTACATTGCAAACGGTGAAAAATGGTTGGAAAGAACCTTTTCGTCCAAAGGGACCGAGGCGAAGCAAGAAATTCAGCATTCCAGTCTGCAATGATTTTATCTCTAGCGATGCGCTTCCAGTGAGAAGCTGGAACAGACACCCTTAAGTCTATATCACCACACGTAGCTTCCTTAGCCAATTGGTCTGCTCTTTCATTGCCCAAAATACCGCTATGGCCACGAACGTAAGAAAAATGAATAGTTACGTTTTCAAGAGCGTTCAAAATCGAGTGAATTTCCACCACAAGCTTCTCAGTAGAAGTCGTGTCACGCAAAAGAAAAAGTGAAGAAAGAGAATCTGTACAAATGAGATATTTAAAAATTTGGTTTTCACTAAAAGAATTTTGTATCCATTTAACAACCAGGTTTATACACAAAAGTTCAGCCTGGAAAACAGTACATTCATCATGTAGTCGGTGCTTGGCAGTAACCTTCTCTGTTCCATTTTCATAAATTACAAAAGCAAGACCAGCCCTTCCATCAAGCACACATAGAGATTTAATTTTGAAATGTCTTAATTTATTATGGAGAAATCTGTACCATTATTACAGATCTCGAATGATTGATTTTGTAGCTCTATAGAACATAATTATATGTAAATTGTATTCAGAGTTGTACATCATCATAAAATCATTTGATTTAAATATCAAATATCATTTAAAATTTGATGTAATATGTTTGATTATCATACTTAACTATCGTTGCAAAAAATGTGCTATGCAACAAAAACATCAAATTGATCACAACATAACACGCTATTTCTTATACTAATATAGTTAAGAATAAATAAACATGTGGTTAATTACTTAAGTATATTAGTGATTATTATATATACAGCTATAAACTATTTTAAATGCATGTCATCAGACTTGACTTAAAGTTCATGAGATTTAAAAAGAACTACATTTGTTTATTGACATTTAAAAACTAACTTTTAAGTATTCCTAAATAACTTCGTTGTGATTTTTTATTTGTTTAAACTTTTCTTCTAAGTTGCACCAATGAGAGGCCGTGGCTTTAACAGAGGCAATTCCCACACATCGAGGGCCAACGATCCATTCAGATCTCGACCACCTAATACTAGTCGTCCTCCATCAATGCATGTAGATGATTTTGTAGCTCTTGAAAGCCATCATTCTGGAGGTACATCTCAAGCTCAAGTTAAACGACCACAAAAGGTATTTGTTTTACTTGAAAAATATTCTCAATGTTTATGAAGTATTACAATAATAAAGGATTTAAACTTTATATAATATTGTCCTCATTCAGTAAAAATTTTTTTTTTAGGAAAATACAAGAGGCAGAGGGCGTGGATTTGAAAGAAATCAAGCATTTTCTTCTACAAGAGGGGCTGGTGGTAGATTTTTTAGCCCACCAGGGCCCTATGGCAGGAGGGATAATAATAGAGGTGAGATGCTTATATAACATTTCATCAACTTTGAACTTAATATTTTTAATGTGTTTGACAGGTAAGGTAGTTAGATAGTTTATGATATTATGTGATTTAAATTATTTTAAGTATGAAATATCATTTGTAATTTGATGTAATATGTTTGATTAACATAACTAAAACTATCAGTGTTGCAAAAAATGTGATATGCAACATAACATCAAATTGATCATAACATAACACACTATTTATCTTGCAGTTTATTTTTTGACCCTGAGTCAAATTCTTTTCTCAGCCTGGCAAGAATAGAAAAGTGCCTTTTTTAAAACTAAATTAAATAATATTTTTTAAAACGTATTTCGTGAAGATAATTTTTGCATATCAATTAGTTTGTAAAAAACTACTTGCTAAAATTTATATTATAATGTATGTGTTGTATTTGGTGTTTGAGGGAATAACATTTGATTAAAAAAATATTCTGAACGTTTGAAACCCATTTGTATCGCAAGCATATAAATGTGTTTATTTTTACTTTGAAACTAATGTATCTTTGTCATGATGCAAATGGTTATGTTGACCATCCCCCCCTTCTAATTTTCCATGCAATTGAATGCTTTCATAAGTCCACGTAATTAAAATATATAGCATTTCCTTTTTATGGATAGTTTTTACATGAAATACCGAAAAAAAAATGGCTATTATTTACCTACAGTTTTTAGAAAAAAAAAAAGAAAATACGATTATTTGTGGCATTAAGTTTAAAATGAAAGATAGATCAGCTCTCCAAGTAAACAAAAATAGATTGTTCGGATATTTTAATGCTTAGAACATTAAAACAGTTCATGTTTTGTTAACGATAGTTTTCATTGTCAAAAACATTTTAGTTTATATGCAAATTAGCTTATAGTTAGTTTTGATTTGTTAATTTGATGCGAGACATAATGAATGTCTTAATTGTTGTGTTACTGCTACTTCAAACAACTTTGTAGATGAAGGTTTTATTCATTGGAATGGAATAATTTACAGTAAGTATTTTCGTGTTGTGTGAAAAGAAGCAAAATAACCTATTGTGTTAACATATTTATCACAGGAGGAAATCGTGGCAGTGGAAGAATATCTAATAATGCCTGGAATAATCGTTCTAATCAAAACTCTGGTCAAAAGCTGTCGCCAGGAAATAATCAAAGAAATAATTTTAGGTAGGATTTTCCTTTTTTATCTGTTAATTTTTAAACTCATTATAAAGATATATGATTGAATTTTGAAGTACAATATTTTATTCTTACAATTAGTTGTTATTCATCTGATTAATTTGCATATAACTTCTTGGCGATGATGGTAGATGGATCATGGATTAGCCTTTTTGTTGTTGGACTTATACTACGAGGTTTTTCTTTTAAGGAATAAGAAAAAAAAAATCAAAAATATATAATTAAAGAAAATATAAAATTTTTAACGAATTTTTTTTTTTTTTTAACAAATAAGACTTAGTGCTGGTGCTTGATTAAAGAGTTCATCTATCCTGAGTTAAAAAATATAAAGATATGGGGGTAAATATTATTATCTTAAACTTTCATATTAGGGTATGATCTTTGGCAATGATTAAAAACACTAGGTCTAATAATTTTTCTCCATAAAATATAAATGCTGCTCACTTGCTAAAATTCCTTTATATCTGCCTTGTTTTTCGTTAATGTAAAACAAATAATTGTAAAATAATGCATAATATTATTACTTGAATTAATTTCTCTTCTGCATTTCTAAACAATCACAAAAAATTTTTTCTCAGTACTTTAAATATATTTTGTGATATAGTTAGACGAAATTTAAATAAAACAAGAGTGAGTACTGCCAACAGCATAATAGTAGGAAACAAGATTACATGACAAGATACGAGGCATATATTCCATTGATGCTTTTAAATTACATTTCAGTAATTATTTCCTCCTTTTTGTTGTAACAAGTATGTTTTTAAGCTTGTGTGCATTGCATAAAAAAATATTATTTTTCAAGGTATAAGAGTTTGAAAAAATATTGCTTAACAAACATAATTTGTATTATTTAGACTTTTTTATCATGTTTGTTTTAGAAGTGATTATAATTCTCCATTTGGACAACAAGATTCCAGACCTGGTCAAAGAAATAGAGATTCTTATCCTGATATGGGTCGAACTTCAAATATTATTCCATTAGGAAGATTTTCAAGAGGTTCTAGAGTTGGAGGTGGAATGGGACAACAATCTCAAGGCCATTGGCAAGACAATCGAAACAAATCCCAAAATCAAAGGTACTAACACCGCTATATTAATTTGCGTATAATGAATTGAATATATGTGTTCAACTTCTCAGTGAGATTTAAACAGGGATTACACGTTTTTTGAAATTAAAATGTTTAGTTACTAACGGTTTTTCCTTCTGTTTTTTATTATTCATTTATCTAACATATTAAAGACAATATCAACTTGTTTTGTCAAGATAATTAAAGATAATGTCATCTATGTTTGGTTATCATTATGGAAAATATTGTAAACCAGATTTAATGTGAATTTTTAACAATTTATATAGGTATCATTTAAATGAAGAAAACCTTGTATACTATGGTATCAACGAGAGTAATAATAATAAGCAAATAAGAAAACTGTCATTTTAATTTATTAATATCTTAAGATCATTCATTGTGATTTATACTTAGGAAATCCGGGAATCTTTTTAGATTCCTTCTGCTAATTAATTAAAAATTCAAATAAAATTTTTATGGCTAAGGATTTAAAAAAAAAAAAAAAAAGTTGTGTGCAGTTACTGTTATCTTTATTCAAATTTTATTTTTTAAAAAAAAAATCCTGTGTATTCACAATTACCAATTAAATATTTTAGCTCATATTTATGTCATATATAAGTCTGGTTCTTGTACTTAAAAATTTTGATTGCATCACGGCTTTTCTGGAAAACGATGTCAATGACTTAATTTGAAAACACTGACTGGTGTGATTATTACAACACATTGAAAGGATTCATAATAACTTCCTCTTGTACTGATACATTGCCTCCTGTAAGATTTGAAGGTGATGAGGAAGACACTGTGTGCATTTTCCAAAATGTACTTTAAAGCTTTGCTGCAACCCTTTGACATTATCAATTCTCAAAACGATGAGAGCAGGTTTGAGATGAAATGTCAGGACTATAACCTGTAGGGCTGGGAAACTATAGCCACCTTAAAAGCTAGACACAAAGAACATGGAGTGGCAAATCTTTTTTCACATTTTTTTTCTCATCGATTGTTCACCACAATCTCTAGAACAGTAGTACTTCCTGAAATTTTTAATGCCTGTACACTCTTGTAATGGGCTGAGTTTAGCCACACACATTGAAATTTTATCTGTAGCCCTTTCAGTCTCAATTCGGCTTTGTCACTCACATCTTGAGGAAAATAAATAAATAAATGCCTTGTGCTAACTGTTGACTGACATCCTTTTTGGCCTTTGGATATCTCTATTACTGGAAAGTTTCCATTGTTTAGTTTCTCTTAAAATTAGATTGCATTCACATCTTACTAGTCAGATGTGATTTAAATTATTTTTTTGTATTTCTATACCATCGTCTGGTATTAATATTTTCAAAAATTTACAATATATTAGGAAATAATTAGATTAGTTTTTCTAGCAATTCAACTCGTAATATGTAAACTCATTATATAATCATTGGATTAAAAAAAACTTTTGTTCTGATGATAGGATATTCACTTTCTAAGACTTAATCTTAAGGTTCAAGGGGGTGACTCCAAATATGCTAAATTAGTGCAGATGTTTTAAGTTACAAAAATGTACTTTCTCTGAATGAAAAAAAAAAAACTTTTTTCAATTGATTTGCATTTCTGACTCCCAAAATATAGGGGATAGCCGCAATCTGAGAAATATTGGCCCAATAGTTCAAGGTCGAAGGACAGCGATAAGTTTGGACCCCTCAATTTCACTTTTAGCAATTCATAAAATTTGTTTAGTCAAAATTAACTCAATGTGAAAAACGTTAATAATTTTTTTTTTCAAAACGCAAAATTTGGACGAAATTGAATGAATAGTTTCTTAATAATCTAATTTTTAAAAGATTTATGTTTTAAGTTTAAATTTCCAAGAAAGTTTAATTTGACTGATTTTATATTTTAAAATGTAAAATCTTGTATGCCTCACAATTTAAAATTTCCTGTCTATTATTAAATAGTTATTAAAAATTATTTTACATATTAGTGTGAAAAAATTTTTCGATTCATTTAAAAAATTTTCAAGATATAGTTAAATGAGAAAACAAATTAACACTAAGAAGTAAAAACTCTCCTACGTAAACTATAAGGAAATTTTTAGACTTGTAGCTACCCACAAAATTTTGAGATCGCAAATTCAATTATCCATCAATAAAGGGCATAGAGAAAATCTGCTTACATATCTAATTTTGTAACTTAAAATATAGTCTACTCTAATTTATGGTTAGGCCCTCAAACCATTTAATCTTAGTATGAGAAATTCCAATCACTGCTCACTGTTTTTCGAACACTAAAAATTGCACAAAATCAGCAAAAATTACAGTTTGTATAGTCTAGGTCGGAGAGTTAAAAAATTTGGGCCTCTTAATGTTGTTTGTCCTTTCTGTGTATTTCTAATTAAGAAATATTTGAACACAATTATAAAACTTGTTTATGTAAAGATAATTCCATGCAAAATTTGTTTTTAGTACTTAATTTACTAATAGTCAAAAATATTTTAAGATATATTGATTTCTACAATAATATTTCAAGGAAACCGGTTTTTGAGGAAAGGAAATTTTAAAATTAAAAGACTTTTTGAACAAATGAAGAAATTAGCATTCAGTGGCGAAAACTTTCATCTGCCTAAACTATTGATACCATATTTTTCAGGATGAGACTAATTATGTTTTATTATTTGGATTTTTGACTCATTTGAATTTTGAGGGTTAAGAATCCAAATCTGTTAAAGTAAAGATGTGTTCAGAAAAAGTACCGTGTCCTCAAACCTATGAGTATTAATTTGTTCATTAGATCAAAATTTTATTTTTATTTTGAGCACTCTACGGTGCAACAAAAAAAATGAATCCATCTGAATAACTTTTGATCTAATGATCGGATCTTCACATTCTAGGACTCAATCTTAATGGTTCAAGAGGGTGACTTTAAATATGCTAATTATTTAGCGCAGATGATATTTAAGTTATGAAATCAGTCACAAAACATACTTTTTTTCCAGGCGGATTCAGAAATTTGACCCCCAAAATATAGGAGGTAGCCGCAATTTAAAAAATATGGTCCCCATATTTTGGTTAGGAGAGCGTATTATTTTTGCTAAGATTTAATGGTTTGAGAGCCTAACCTTAAATATGCTAATTAGTTAGAGAAGACTTTAAGTTACAAAATTAGATATGTAAACACATTTCTCTACATACACATGCCCTTTTTTGACGGATAATTGAATTTGTGACCTCAAAATATTGTGGGTAGCTAGTCTAAAAAGTTCCTTCTAGTTTAGGTAGGAGAGTGGTTGAAAGTTTTTACTTTTTAGTGTTAATTTTTTTCTCATTTTACTGTATCTTGACAACTTTTTAAATGAATCTAAATATTTTTTCAGACAAATATAATTCCACATCAGGGGTGAAAGTTTTCCATATTTTGATGCATTTCCATCTTTTTAAAAAAACCCTCACAAGACAGAGCGAAAAGCAATATTACTATAAGTAAATTCTAAGTTTGTTTTTTTAATTACATGCGATAGACGGATTCAGTGTGAAAATTCCCAAACGACCGATTCATTCTTTCTTTCTTTCCCCCGGTTCCGTATATAGGTTAATGTCAGAGGAGAGAACCGGTTTTCTCAAATGCGCGAAGGTGTGTAGGGGAACACGTAACTGCAACATGTGACTTCACCTTCCTGTTTAAGGTCGATAAGTAAGTTCCGCGCTTGCGCAAATAAATTTCCGTTTATATCTTTCTTTAGAAAAAAAATTGGTATTGGTTAGAAGTGAAATGGGGACTCACAAAAATATATAATTGTATAAATATTATATTTATACACTATATTATATATGAAAAGAATTAATATATAACTTTTTGTTTACTTAAAATTATTGGACGGGACGACACGCCACTTCTGATTTTGACATTTTCAGTCTTGACAATTTTTGAAACTTTCACCCCTGTTCCACATAAAAATTAATGTTTAATAATTATTTAATAATACACAGAAAATTTTGAATTGTGAGATTTTACATTTTAAATGACACACAAAATCAGTCAAATTAAACTCTCTCAAGAACTTTGAACATACGTCTTTTTAAAATTAGATAATTTAGAACTATTTATTCAATTTTGTTCAAATTTTGTGTAAATAATGTAAAATATTTTAGATTATTATGAAACAAAATAATAAAATTAATTAAAATTTTTCACATAGAATTAACTTTGACTAAACAAATTTTATTTGTGTACAGAACTTTTCAATTTGCATAAAAAGCTTTTGATATGCAGCCAAATATGCTAACAGTGAAACTAAGGGGTCCAAACTTATGACTGCTTTTCTACTATTAAAATAATATATCCCAGATTGGGGCTGTCCTCCATATTTTGAGAGTCAAAGAGCGTGCTTACGGGACATTTTAGAAGCTGCTGTACTTCGGCAATGTAAAAAGGGTTTTTCAACAAGACTCTGCACCAGCTCACAAGGCCAAACAGTTCTGAGGCAGATACTAAACCACACAAACCTTACTCTTGAAAGGAATCCCTTCAGCGGAAATGGGATAGATTTAAGGTAGATGACTTGTGGCTCATTACTGAAAATTTCAATAAGCATTTGTGCCTTTGAATCGCTGACAAAAGTATCCAGTTTGAAACCAAAAAAATTTATTATTATATTTTGTTAATTTTTTTATATTTAATAAAGGTATATTAAAAATTATAGGGCTTTTTTTTGTCCCACCTCGTAAAATATTTAACTAACCAATTAGCTTGCCCTCAAGCTGCTAACATTGAGTCTTCATTTGTGAAAAACTTTATTATTAGATCAAAAGTTATTCCATGTGTTCACTTCTCTTTTTTATGCAGGAAAGCAAAAAAGGTTACTCTAAATAACCTTTGGCCTGATGATCTGCTCTTTTGTCTTGCACACACAACCTATCTAATCAAGCTTTAAAGAGCCAAGAAGATATTCTTATCAATTACTTGAATACATATTTTTAGCTAATTCAGGTTTTTGACTCAAAATATGACTCCGCAGAGTCGTCATGTCAGCGCAGAGGTTAAGAGTTTAAATCCTTTTGTTAATTTGGCCATATCTGTATAACCAATTGTGCAAATCTTTCCGTCTTATAAAATCTTTGCATTGGTTTTAAATTTTGTTTACCCTTACGTCAAAAATTTGATTTGTAAGTAAGATGAAAGTTTTAATCAATAAAATAATTACTTTTCTCTGACAGTATACTATTTTAGGATTAACAGGTTTTAAAATTTTTTGATAGGCATAATTAGCTCCATAGATATAAAAAAATAAGTAAAAAAAAAATGTGAAGGAGTTCTAACATTTACATGAAAAGTCAAAAATAAATTAAATTATAAAACTACTTAATACTTATGAAGTCATAATCTTTTGCATACAAAGGTATCAAAGTAAACATAAATAAAACCCTCTAGCATTTTTTCTGAAATTTTCAAAAAGAAAATATATATCTTCTTTACATAAAATGCAGTATAGTACTGATAAAAAATATAGATTGCACTATTTATGGAACATTTTAACTAACAAATAGAAAAATATACCTCCTCATAAGTAGCACGAGTTTTAACTGAAGTGTGAAAAATACACAGTTCAAAGTCAATAAAATACTCCAGTCAACTTGAAAATATAGATGGTGCTTTGCATTAAGGAAATCTATCAAGTCAAAAAATTGTTGTTTGTACGTAACAGCTAGAAGAACAATATTTTTAAAACAGCATAGAAATTCTAGACAAAACTAATTAGTGTATAAACAGAAAATTAAAACGTAGAAGTAAATCTATGAAAAGCATAAACAAATCAAATGCAATTCAAATTATGTGATTTAAATATTAGCACTTATACATAATGTTGTCATAATAATTTTTATCATACCTTTATTTTTCAGATTTATAACACCAAATTCTGCAAACAGAGGAGGTGGACGTAGAGATATGAATAATAGACATAATCGTTCCTTCACTCGATAGTGCTGTTGAACCTTTAATGAACTTTAAAGATTTCATGATAAAACATCTACAAGTCACAAGATGAACAAATATGCTTCTGTTATAAAAAAGTGGTCATCTGTAAATTATTTTGTTGATATTCAAATAAAAATAAAACAAGTCATAACTTTCATTGGCAATTCTTTTTGAAACTATCTTAAAATAAAATCTGAACACTAGTGTTCAAATAAGTTATAGACAAAATCTAGTTAAACGTAGAAATAAAATCTAATTATGAAGTCAGAGCTAAACACCTTTGAGTTAGATTTAAAAAGTCAAAAACAAAACAAAAAAGGTGTTAGGAGCATGAAATGAATCCTGAAAAACATAGTAATAACTTATTGTATATTAATAAAAATCTGGCTAAGGAGTCATAGCTAAACATTTATACAATGACGAAAAATCCCCAGTGAGAAATTTGATACAGTGCATTTAGTTGCAAAAAAAAAAAAGTTAAGTAAAAAATCACGAACTATTCTCTCACATGTAACAGTATCAAAACAACATTAATCTATGAGTATTTTTTTAATAAAGTTCAGAAATAAAAATATTTAAAACAGCTAACATAATTAAAAAAGGACATCTTAGTGCCATATTATAATAAAGCAGAACACAAAGTATAAAAGTTCAAATGAAACATACTATTGTCTCATTACTACCAAAAGATTCCTTATCATCGTCGAAACGCAGATGATAATAGTGCTTGTACTAAAATAATTGTTTGTTTTAGCTAACTATGTAATTTTTGCATTTATAAGTCCCATTTCCTTTCAAAGATCTTTTTAAAAAAGATTTATTTAACTGCTACAATAACGGAAAGTTCAACTATAAATCTGAAAACAAAGAAATAATTATGAATGAATCATCCTCTCCTTTCATGTGGGTGTTGATCAAAGATAAATTCTGGTCCCTTTTGAAGGTCTGTATTTTGTATTTTAATCCAAGTATTTAGGTCTGTATTTTAATCCAAGCTAGAAATACTTTTATATAAAGATATACTAGGGGGCTTGATCCCCTGCTCCCGAACGTGCTCGCATCACTAACATACACGATACATTTAATATTACTGTTTACTATAAGACTCAACAGAATCTTTTCCCGTGGCATTTCAATACAATAAGTTCGTCACACTAACTCAATGCATTTTGCGTACATTGACCCGTCGGGGAACAGAGTACAATGCCTTGTATTGTACCGACTAAACCTAAAAACAAAATAAAACTTGTAAACTAAATAAAAGTAATTTCACAATAGTGTTAGCTTCACAAAGCAAAAGCACTGGACAAAACAGTAACAGAAGTAGCAAATCGGTGTAATTTTTTAATTCTTACAATTTTTACATTATTTATACTAAATCAAACATTTCTTTAAAAGTAGTAAAAAAGTTAATGAAAATTTTATCATGAGATTGAGCCTAAAACCTTTTTTCAGTAAATGCCTGTGTCGGATCTGGGTTCTTGGATTCAGCCTGTCTCATCTCAAATGCTTACGCGCGAGTTCCTAATTGCAAAAAATGTAATTTAACTGAATTAATAATTTGTATTTTATGTTTTTATTTTAGCATCTAGAACAATTTAAAGGTTTTGAAACAGGTTGGTAAAAGGTAATGTATTGATGCAAACCAAACAGAGTTTTCTTGTAATTTATTAGTTTGTATAAAAAGTAAATATAAACATGGAGCAAAGAAAATGTTACAAACGCAAAAATACCAAAAATAATGTACAGTTAAAAACAAAGTTATTGAATTATTTACAATCAGATCAAAATACACATAAAATTATATGAAATACAACTTATCAATACATAAAATAGTCCACCATTTATCGTTAGACTAATGAATAGTTAGTCCTTTAATGTTTTTTAACTACACAAATTTTATTTACATAACATACATATGAATGAACATGGAAGCATGAATAGGAAGAGATTTATGCAATAAGGTGAAAAAATAATAAAAAAAGTGAGAATATATCATAATGCATACTATATAATCCATAATGTTTATAAATAAGTCATCAGTGTAAGATTCAGCATGATCAAAAAAAAAATTTTTTTTTTTTTAAAATTCCAGATCTAGTGTTTTTTATTTTTATTTTTAAAAAACTAACAAAAAAACAATATTTATATATATCAGTCAAACTTCGTTTTTTTAAATAAACACTAAAGTATTTGAGACACAGAAAATCATATTAACATTGTGTTGGCAGTTATTTTAAAAACAGCAAAGTAATAATATTTTTATGATTAATATATCATCAATGATTTACTTACTTTTATGTCTTCATTCTTATTCCTTAATTTCTTTTGTTTTCATTGTATTCAGCTGAAGATATTATTAATATAGAAAATACATAGAGAATTGATATATTTTTTTGTGACGGAAAAATACACAAATTCGAAGTTTGGCTATGGGCATGTATATATATAGCAGAATAAAGACAAAAAGGATAAGAAAAAAGAAGAGAAAAACGAAGAAAAGAAAAATTATTAAAATAAAATATTTAAAAAAATAAAAAAATATACACATATTTAAAAGCCGGAAGACAAAAAAAATAAACAAAATGAAAAGATATAATCTCTTCATTAGCTCACACGATTATATCCACAAATAATATACTTTTTTTAGTATTTTTAGGTCAAATTTTGTTTCTATCAGAAAATCATTATCTTAAGCAATGGAATGCATCAATTAAAAATGAGTATTGCAGTAACTATTTCAGACATATTTTCATACATTGTTTTGTATAACAGTTAGAGTTTAGGGGAGAAAAATAAAGCATATAATTTTATAGTTAAATACTGAATAATCACAAAAAGATTAAATATGTATATATAAAAACAATTCTTTCATAAATAATACTAAAAAAAGTGACCACATCATGTTTGCAATCTAAAAGTATTGAAAACCAGATTCTTCATGGAAGAAAGTGTATTTTGAATGTCATATATTAACTTAGTCAAATGAAATATTAAGTATATTGCAAGATTCTTTTAATGATTGTCAAAAGTAATGTGTGATAGAATTTTGATGGCCCATAATTTATTTGTATCATAAGCTCATACGTGCACAGAATTTTTCTTGACATTATCACCTAAGAGCTGCACTAGTTTTTTGTGGATCATAGACACAGAATAGCAACAAGTACTAATTTTACCTGGTTGAAGTGTTTTTTCAAGGAAAAAAATGAAATACAATAATAAAATCTGGTTTAACTTTTTAAATAGTTTTTTGAAGTATGTATGTGCAATTTTATCGAGCTAGAAAAGAGCGTGAATTTTCAAACATTTCCATCATGATATGATCAAAAAAAATTTTTTGGCTATATGAGCAAATGTTTAACTTTTTGGAATGATTAAAATAAGTTCAGATATTTTCCAAAAATTCTTCAAAAACTGCATTTTTGGGAGGGAGAGAAATGGTATAATCATATAAAAAGTCTGAACATTGAAATTAAAGAAACTTGTAGGAAAAAAATCTTGAAGAATTACGCATGAAAATAAGTTATTTACATTCATCTTATTGCATATATTTAAGTTAAAGGAATTAACATGTACAAGAATACTAACATTCTCAGAATTGGTCCATTCATATCGGCCAAGTCTGAATAAATTACAAAAAAGAATTCCACACAAAACACTAATTACCACCAATTTTATGATTATGAGGTCTGAAAATTTTACCTACTTGTGGTTAACATTTGAACTTTTGGCTCTAATCACAGGCAATATTAAATAAAACATAAGAGTTATAATGCACTGCAATAACATCTTACAGTGTTAGATTACAGCTTTGAAAGTAACTTGTTATGGTTGAATAAAATTCTATTTGTAACTTCTTCAACTAATACATTTAAAACAAATTTCAATACTAAACAGATCCAAATCCAAACAAAATATGACATACTTTCAAAACTTTACTACAGTAATATCAATAGTTTGAGAAATAATGTGTGGTATGCATACAAAGGTTTATTAGCATTTTAAGTAAGTTTCAACTAATAACAAATTTAATAGCAGCTTTAAGGCCTTAACTAAGAGTAAATTTTTAGTAAGACAACTTTTTATTAAAAATACAGTTGCTAAATTAACACCCTTGATAATAAAATTTGTATTCTAATTATATCTAAATACTATCAGCATGAATAGTGAATTACTTACAACCATAAGTTACAGGCATAGAAAAGAAAAGGAATTACACAAATTCATGAAATAAATGCTTTGTTTCCTTTAAACTACAAATAATACAAACTAGAAAAAAAAGGCATAGGCAAAAATCAACACTACGAATAAAAATAATATCTTTTTTTAAAAGAAATATCAAAGCAATTCACGCTAAAAAGAAAAAAAAATTATCTATCAATGCTGAGTTCGAAGTTGTTTTGATACTCCTAATAAAAAAAAAATTTAAAAAAAAAAAAAAAAACATTTTGTCCTATTTGCCCTGATTCTTAGATTTTTGTCCTGATATTCCTGATTTTTGATTGTGTTCTGAACGTACGATTTTCAAGAATACAAAGTAGATTTGAAAAAGCGAAAGATTTGGAATTTTAATCAATCTTTTTTATATGAGATCGATTTATTAAAAATGCTGGTAGAGACAGCAAAACATTTAGCTTTACCCACAGGCTTCATTGTTTAAACTCTATGAAAAACAAACTTAATTAACAATTTTATGTTCCCAAATTTTCATGGTGATGAATTCAGAGGTTAAACCCTTATTAATTACATTATTATTACTATTTTACATGCAGTGACAAATCTTGTAGGATGAACTTTTGTAATTTCACCGATATTGATTGGTTTCTTTCATGTGATTACAAAAATGAATGCTTTCAATCAACAGTACAATAATCACATTATAGAATTCTTAAATGATGAATTGAGGGATCATCCACTAAATTACTTTTGTACAAAATGTTAAGTGGCATGTTCGTTGTGTTTTTGCATTTCAAGATTTTTGAAACCATACTTTAAACTTATGGTGAATGAAATCTTTAATTCAAATTCAATTAAATATTGGTATGAGGGTTTATCAACTAATTGATACTAGATTTTCTTTTGATGCAACAATACTATGAAAGCTTTTCATGAATTGATTTTATGCTATTATGTGTTGTTTAGTGCTGATAAAACTATACTAGAAGTTGTTAAAACAAAGTAATTCTGATATAAAAAACAAATCATAATTTTTTAACTATTTTGTAATAAAATTTGATTTTATTACACTTAAGTAGAGCAAATTATACTTTTTTTAGTTTGCTCTTAACAAAACTAGCCATATACGTATACTGTCCCAAAAAATGCCCTGATTTTTTGAAAAATATCTCGATTTTTTCTTTGGCAGACTACAAAGCCTGATTAATTTTTCTAAGACAACTTTTTAGGAAAATAAATAAATTAAAGCTGCAAAGTTAAAAAATGAATTATAAATTTGTGTTTGATAGCATTTTAATAAATGACTATAAATATATATATTAAATAAGCTACATTTTTCTTAAAATATGAATAAGTTTGATAATTATTACGAACTTTGTTTTCAGAAATAAGAAAAGGATTTTTTTTTATGAAGATGTATACTAACAAAATTTAATAGATTCACATGCACATTAAAAACATAGCTTTTAAAAAAAGAAAAAAAAGTATCATTCCTCAGCAAAAGCATTGATTGAAAACTATATAAAAGATAGAATTTTGCATAATAACACGATAAATTAAAAAATTTATTGAGAACTCTAACTGATGTATCACAAATACAAAGAAAATAGATGCGTCAATTAAAAAAAATAAATGCAAATAAATTAAGTATCTATTAAAATGTATTTAGATTAAAAGTACAGAGATTCATAAAATAAAAGATTTCTTAGAAATTATGTGAGATATTTCTGATACTTTTTAATTTTTACAATGCACAGATTCATTTTTACACAAAATTGTATAAAAATATTGAGTGTTTTTTTTTAGATACATAAAGGAAGGACTACAAGTGATTATCACATTTCAGATAAGAAGAAATTATTCTTCTAACTTTCTTCATCTCATTATAAAAATTGTTTATTATGAAATTTGACCCTAACAAAAGATTATATAATATCAAGAATATAGTTTAATTTTGTTCACACATCTTTTAATGTTCATAAGTTATTTAAGAATTTTTTAAAGATTGAGAGTGCATAATTATTGAGTTCTTTATAAATTACTATATAGAAAACTAAATTAAAAATATCAGTATACCTGAACTGAAATTATAGTTAAGTGTTTATGAGGGGAAAAATATGCTTATTAAAATTTGTTGATTGTGACAATGTGTTCATCAGGTAACAAATGTACAATGTAACTATATGATCAATATAGATTTGTGATCATTTGGCACAATTGTTATAAAGAAACTATTTTTTTAAAAATTTTAATTGAAACGTTACTGCTTTAAAATAGTAAAAAAGAAATACAATTCAAGTAACCAATATGCATAGTGTTTTCAAGATAATTCACAGTTAAAAGAATTCAGTGTTTCTGTGAAAATATATGATAAAAAAAAGAAAAAGAAACTTTTAAATTTTTTTGTTGATAATAAACAGTTAAAAATCCAAATTTAAACTGTTGCAAAGTTATTTATTTCAATTGGAAGAACACTCTTCTCAATTTAACTAAATCTTTTTCAAAACAAATAAATATCAGGGGGAAAAAATGTTTTATGTCCACATAAGCTGACTTTAACCACTGATCTAACTTAACTAAACTGGCTTGACCAATTTAAGTATGAACAGGAACCTTTTACACCCAGCATAGCCTTTTGTCACTGGGGCCATTTTTGTGAAAAACGGACAGAAACCGTTCTTCCCCCTTTATATACTATCTCAAGATGTAAATGCATAGTAACCAGCACGAAAATTTACAATTACAATAAAGATCTTAGTAGAAGAAGGTACTGAGTGGCAATCAGAAAAAGTGCAAGATTATGTGCTTAAAAAGCATATTATGGTTAGCTGTATATACTGAATTAAAATTTTTTGTGCAAGGTTATTAAACAACATACTTTTAATGAGAAAATATATTTCATAAATAGCATTTTGTTGTTGCCCTATCTTTCTGAAATGTTTTTCTCTAATTAGTATCACTAAAAACCTTCTTTTATTAAGCTCTAAAAATAAAGGCTGCCTTGGAAAATAATATCAGATCTTGTATTATAAAAAGACATTAAGATAGTGAATTTATTTGAAACATTTTTTAAAATATGTTTGCTTTCATAAAGGTTAAGTGTAAGGAAAAAATAAATATTTTCATTTGAAAAAGTCTTTCTTTTACTTTTTTTTTCTTAACAGCAGGTAGCTTTAACATCCACTTCATGAGCATCTAATTGATGAACATCTCTTTCAAACAATGATTGATTTTTCTGTACACGACTGCTTTTTAAAATGAGCTTTTGCGCAATCGTTTTGAACATTTCTTGAATCCCTTCCCCTATTGAAGGCAAGAAAATTTATGGTTAATTCAATTACAGAGATAATCACTAAAATATAACTAAAATGTATTAAGAGAAATTTTTTTTCCCCCAGGATTATTTTAATAAAGTTACTTTAAATATTATTCTAAAATCAGAAATTCTGCTTTAAATTAATTACACTGTTAAAAGTAATATAGAATGAATTATTTTTTCGCCCTTCATTCATTACAAACTAGGGATTTAATGAATAATCTGGTTCAGCAAATTATTAATAAGAAAAATATTTTTCGACTATAAGTTTTTTTGGGGGGTAAATTTGAATAGATTTAATGAAGAATAATCTAATTTTTTTTTTTTTTTACTCGATGTTATTATAAATAGTTTTAACACATATTTATTAAGTTCCAAAACTTGTTAATTTATGTACTGAAAGACAAATGGAAAAGGGAAATTTAAAGAACTGTAACTTCAGATTATTATACACTGAACCACGTGTTTTATAATGCTGATTTTGTTCTTTTTTTATTATGTTCAGGCAAGTCAATTTCGTCATTTTTTCAACACCTTATGTTTTAAAAATTTACAAACAAGTTCTTTACTTTGACAAAATATGACAAGAAAACTGTTTCAGAGAGATTACCTGTCTTTGCAGAAATGTTAAACACAATATCACAGTCATGGTGATGGGCAAATGCATTAACTTTTTCTTGAGCAATCAGACATTTTAAATCATTTTTATTTCTTATCAATGCTTTCAATGCTGAAAAATAATTGTGAATGAGTAATACTAGTTTATATATATTTAAGTTAAAAATATAGAGAAAACATGGAAAATAATAAAGATTAATCAAAAGAAAAATTATAAAATATTTAAAAAAAATATTTATAATATACATACATTAAAAAGCGGGGGGAAAAAAAGAAAAATATATTTCTGCAGCTTATGAGCAGTAAATAAAACTTCTTATTTTTCTTAATTCTCTTCGTTTTTCTTTATTGTGCTATGTTTTAGTGATCATATTTAATGCAGCTTTGGCACTTAATATTCTACGATTAACTTACTTTTGTTTTCATTCTGTTTCGTCTCTTAATTTGTTTTTCTAATTTTGTGTGTTTGGGATGTTGTTCTTTGAGCCTATTTTAACGGTTTTGAATAGTAATATCTAATTTGGGCAAATCCTGGGCTAAAAATCTGTGCAAAACGGGTAAATCATGTTTCTCTCTCTGTGTTTTTGTTAAATAAATGTTAATTTTTTAAAATTATTAAAATTGTGTAGTTAAATATCAACCTTATTAATTATAAACTTCTTTAAATTATTTAGTATAATATTATTACCTTGCAAACATCCATTTTAGAACCAATCCTTAGTAACTAACAAATCAAATACGGTTCAGTACTGCAGTAAGAAAGTGCCATAAACAAAATCCTTCCATTTAAGCTTCTCTTTTCATGTTCTGCAATCTGGCAATCTTATTACGAAAATATTTTAAATCATTCTTGAAAGATTACGAAGCATGTAAGTTCATTTGAATTTGCTACTCGCTCTACAGATTTCATTTTGTGTCTTGTTCTGTTTTTTCTTAACATTTAATTTCCTGTTTTCTGTGTAATATATTTTTGATTTAATGTGTTCAATTTCATTAAAAAATTTTTTTTAGTGCTCCTTACACTATTGTATTGATATATTTCGCTTTGGCTACATTGATACAATATTAGAAAGCACTCCTTTTCGCAGATATAATCATTTTATAAAATCATTTATCACAATATATAATTATTTTATATAATTGAATATAATAGTCATGGATATAATTGTTTTTTGTTATAATCATTTTATAATTTTTTAAAAATATTTTATTTTAATAATTTTTCTTCTTTTCTTTTCATTAATCTTTATTATTTTTCATGTTTTCTCTATATTATTAACTTATTTTAAGAGTTCTATATACTTGTAGCTTATGCTAAGTAAATAAAGCTTATTATTTTTCTTAATTCTCCTCGTTTTTTTTCTTTTTGTTTTTATTATAAATAAATAATAAATGTATAAGTTAATATATAAGAATTATTTTATTCAATATGTGAGTTAAATTTTATCTTGGATAAAACTTTAAATAAAAAAAATAAAAAAACCAAGTAAATTAAATTGTTAAACTATGCACATATTTTGTAAAAATTTTGTTATGTTATTACTAAATTTTTTAAATATTTACTTTTGACCTTTCATGTTGTTGAGTTGAAAATGCAACAATATCTCTGTTAAAATTCCTAATACTTAATTGTTAAATAAATTAATCATTTCAATCTTCTCTTAATATTTAATTATGTTTATAATGTGGTACACATAGTATTCAAAAATATTTAAAGAAAACATAAACAATGTAATAAGAAGAATTTAAGAATGTCTCAGAAAAATAATGAGCATACAAAGCAGGATTAAAATTTGACTCATTAATGGCTAGATTTCAGATAATATTTACAATTATTATTATTTAACATACTAACCATTTTCTGAAAAATCATCAGCATCTCGCACCCATTGTGTCAAGCTAGTGAGAGTCTCAGGCTCATTAGAGCTGAATACAATAAGACAAGCATCAGCATTCCGAAAGTAGTTCCTAGTAAGAGTTCGAAATCGCTCTGTCCCAACAGTATCCCAAAGTACAAGCTATAAATAAAATAAATAACTATTAATACACCCTCTCAGGACTTTTAAATGTAAAATTTAGCTAGGCTGATAAAAGCAAAAGAAGGAAACATGCAACGCAAATATCAAAAAGGTCGTGTATGACTTTTATTAAAAATTTTTTTAGAACAGAATGAGACTGGCTTTTGCTTGAAGAGATTATAATTTGTTTTTGGTGTACTTAGAAATGCAGTTTAATAAATGAATAGATTTAAGTGTCTTTTCTATTTTCTAATTGCAATATTTTCCATAATATTGATTGGTAATTCTGCTAGTTTAGACCCAGACCGGTGCACTATTCCCTGATGCAAACATTTAAACAAAAGTGCTTACTAAACATCAGCAGTTGAATCAAAGTGATTATATCTGACGTAACTAATTCATAAAAACTTTAAAAGTTACAAATTATATTATACAGGCTTTAAAGGTAAAAGAGATTTCTATTAAAATAAAAATAGCACTCTGTTTACTAAAAGTTATTTTAGTTGATAAGAGTTTTTTTTAATTCTTTTTTAAAAACTTTATACTATTGATGGAAAATTACTCAGAACAACAGCAATTTAACCAAAATGAGTACATAAAATGACTTAACTAATTCATAAAAGCTTTCAAGGACAAGAGAAAGAAAACGACAATAAGGGTATGACTTGTAGCCACCCTGACAAACCTCTAGATTTTTTTTTCTTAAAAAAATTTGCAAATTTAAAATTTATTTGGCCATTGTAGTTGACATGACAGATCACGATATATAAATATCATCATAATATTTAAAATCCACTTTGAAAAACGCACAAAAACATGCAACTTTCTATAATGCATCAACAAACTAACATAAATTTACACTTAAGTTTGATAAAATAAAAGTTGATTAAATGATATGTAAATTAGATAGAAATTTTTATTCTCTAATATTCACCTCTGGTTACGATATTAAAACTTAAATATTCCATCTATTGGTAAGATACTTAAGAAAAATTTTCATTCATGAGATGTTTAAAAAAAAAAATGTCTTAAAATTCATTTTGGATAAAATAGAACCATTATAAATATACGCTATACATCTTATACACGAATCAATTAGCAATTTTAAATGTCAATGAATAACATGAAATTTAGTCCTCTCATAACCAAGTTTCTGAGGAAAGTAAATAGTTTCCTAAGACAATAAATAATAAATTATATACTTCATAATCATAACTGTTCGCCTGAAGATATCTTTCAGTGGATTGTCAAAAGTAAAATAGTACAGTTTAAAAGGTTTCAAAATATTCATATTGAATAAAAATTAAAAGTTTGCTTTTTCAAAAGTTCTCTCATTAGAGCTAATTAAGAAAATGTGATAAATTGAATAACTATAAGGAAATAACTTAGGTCTTACGGTAACATTTTGTCCGTCAACTTCTATAACTTTTGAATAATTGTCGATTCCGACGCTTAAATTTCCACTTTCTTTGAACTCATTATCTTTGAATCGACGAAATATTGACGTTTTACCAACATTATAGTCTCCTAATAAAATAAGCTTGAAATAAAAGTCAGACGGCCTATCTTTGTTTACATTTTTGGCCATAATGACAACATTATTAATTCGTGTATATTGCCAATATCAAAAAGAAATGTTGCTATGGCTGTTTCTGGCAGCTGATCCACTTTTAATATAAAAGCTATAAGCTGAGTCACAAGCAACTCATCTACTGAGTCATACGTACTCAAACTTTTAAATCTTTTCAATCTTTTAGACTGATTATCCGTAGAAAGATTTAAATTTATGAACAAAACCTGAGAGATTTTATGAGTTTTATCTGAAAAGTTACTATTTAACGTACGAGTTTAGAGAATATTTTCATTTGTTTATTTTGAATCGAGGGTTGTTCAATCTACAAAATTAGACGAAATACTAGCATATATAATTATTGAGAATTAATTGATGGAGCAATGGCAAGCATAGATTAAATTACAGTTGAAAAATGAATAAAATTCATATTACACCTGAAAATATTTTTTATATTTGTGATATACGTCGGAAAAGTTATTTACAAAATAATTATCTCGAAAATCTGACGTTTACTGAGGATGAATATCATATGTGTGATGTCTATAACCAAAGCTTTGTTGTGCGTAGACTCGTAGATTGTCCTTATTTAGCTTTGCATCAAGAAGAATACGACGATAGCGATAATTCAGAAGAAAATTCAGATACGATTCAAAACTGCAATTGCCTCAAAGAGTATGAAAGTATGGCGTATGTTTGTAATAAATGTAATTTACGGTTTCCGTACCAATCAAGTCTTAATAGGCATTTTCAAAGGCCTGAACATTATAAAAGGACGTCAGTTGTACGAGACAAGAAATATTTTCGTGATCATCATTTAAAAACTTGTCATTTATATAAAGAAAAAGATCGCCCCTATCATTGTGTTGCTTGCGATAAAAATTTTTCCTCTAAGACTTCAGTAAGTGCTCACATTAGTAAAGTGCACGAGAAAGAGGATCGCCATGTGTGTGTTATTTGTGATAAAAGTTTTATCGATAAAGTTCGTCTAGAAAAACATTTATTTACTCATACTGAAAAATATAGGGAATGTGATGTGTGTGGTAAAAAGTTTACGAATGAGGATAAGTATCATAAGCATTATTCACTTCATTTAAATATGACTTACGTTTGTGCTATCTGTGATAAAAAATTTAACAGTCGAGGTCGTTTTCGGCGGCATCAGAAACGCCACATTAAACCACCCAATCATTGTGATGTGTGTAATAAAACATATACAAATAAATACTATTTCCAAAAACATTATCTTGCTCATTTTACAGATAAAAAACCTTATGAATGTGATTTGTGTGAAGGTAGCTTTTATGAAAGGCATATTCTCGAGACCCATTACCGTACCCACACTAAAGAGAAACCGTATGAATGTGATCAATGTCATAAATGTTTTGGTTTAAAATCGACTCTCAGAAGTCATTATCTTATGCATACTAAAGAAAAACGACATAAGTGCCCAGTTTGTAATAAAGGCTTTGGGCGCAGCACACATGCTAGAGCACATTATATTGCAGTTCACACTCAAGAAAAACCATTTCTGTGTGAATTATGCGATAAAACATTTTCTCTTAAATCTCATCTTTCTTCGCATTTTATACGTGTTCATACAAATCAAGAAAGGAAACATTTGTGTCCTATTTGTGGGAAAGGTTTTACACGAGCTCATAAAGTGAAAGTTCATCTTGTGACTCACACAAAAGAAAAATTACATATTTGTGAAGTTTGTGGTAAGAGTTTTACACAGAGAAGTTCTCTTAAGACTCATTATCGCATTCATGAAAGAGATAATACTTTGCCTGACAGAATACGGGAAGAGTTTAAAATTAACTGAGTCAGTCAAATAAAAGAGGGTTTACTTTGTGCTTAATCAAAGTGAATATAAATAATCAGTGTTTTCACTACAGCGCGAGAACGCGAGAATCTCGCATATTTTTTTCTTTTCTCGCATTAAAAAATGATTACCGCGAGAAATTCGCGCATTCTATAAATCAATTTCAAAATTCGCGAATTTCTCTCATTTTGGAAAAAGCTTCGAATTACGTCATTTAGAATAAAATTCGTTTCACTTTTCTTTCTGGATCTTCATTATTTTCAACACTTGCCCCGTTATCCAGCTTCTCTATTTACCAGTAGGCATTGTTCAGAACCTTTTCGAACAACAGAACACAACCCCTCCGAACCACGGAACCCCTTTCAGAACACATTTCTCTGCAACCACGTGTTTACTGTAGGTATGGTTTTTCATGTAAGATGTTCAAATTTTTTTATGCGCTAATGTAAGATGGACAAATACCTAGTAAAGGCAAAATCTTCTATGATGATGCAGCAAAAATATTCAATGCTTTAAAAAATAGAAGACGTTAAAAATGTATTATAACAAAAGAAATTTTTTTTCCAAGTCTATTTGTATTTTTTCAGTTTTTAGAAATCTCACTTAACTTTCTGAAATCTCACCCTGTTTTTGAGAAAGGGTGAGAAATTCTCACCCATTTTTTTTCTATGATGAAAACACTGATAATGTAAAAAAAGAAACACCCTCAAATTATGTCATGTAAACAAACATACAACAATTTTAGTATTTTCTTTCTGGTTAACCATCTTTAATCGCATCAGAAATCACCTTTTTTAGTTTAATTCTTTATTCTTGACAGTAAAGAAGGTGCAACTATATAATACAGGGCTGATTGTGCTTCGGAAAAAATCCGGATTTTCGGAATTTTCGCAAACAGTGATCCGGAAGTTTCCGGAGATCGATGGTTCAGACGTTTCAAAAAATCATTGATCACAGAAGTTTCTGGAAATGAAATTTTCAAAGATGGAGCTTAAAAACATAGTTTATTTTATTTGTTTGTAAGGGAGAGCCAGAGAGATACTTTATAAGCTAATATTCATGATTAATACTCATTTTTTATCAGTAAATAGTTGTTATAATCATAAACTCAAGAAAGAAAGGCATAATTGTAAATTTTAATTACTTCTCCAGGTCATCATAGGTATTTGTAAATGGTATTGGTATGTGTAAAATTTAAAATATATTTTAAGTAAACTAAGAGATATTGAGAAAAAGGAAAAAAACCTTGTTTAAATTTTTTTCTTATGTTTCAATTTTAACTGTTTTTTTTTTTAACTCTAGAAATTTTCCGGAATTTTGATTTGGGCTCACAATCACCCCTGATAATATCAAAACTATGTTATGTTTGTTTATGTGACAATATATGTGCCTTTGTCATATTTTAACTTTATTTAATTTAAATCATATTTTTGTTTCATGTTAGTGCCTTTGACTTTAGGAATGCTTAAAGTAATATTTTAGTTTATCATCATAACACATTTAATTGATTACATACTTTTTAGATTTTGGATTTACAGCATTTTGAATGAAGTAATGACATCTTAAGTTTATTTAAAATTTTTTGGGGAGAATTTGAACATTTATTTTTCGAAGTAATTGTGTTGCTTGTTTCTGTTGAAATTCATTTCTGTTAAAATTTATAAATTATCAAATGTTGAGATTTATCCTTATGTTAATGTTGAGAAAATTCAAATAGTAATTATTTAGAAATGCATTAAAATGCAGGACTGTAATTTTAACCCGTCAAAACTGGACCCTGGAAAAGTAGTCCTGAAGCATCTGGACAGTTAAAAATGGTCTTAAAATGTCTTAATTATTAATATTTCATTCTATTTCTTTCTTTGTTTATTTTTTGCATGTAAAAGTAATTAAATACAGTGGGTGATCAGTTAACGAACATAATCCGTTCCAAGACTATGTTCGGTGTCCGAACTGTTCGTTAACCGATCATCGATTCACCATGGACTTCTATGTGAAATCGATTAATTCGTTCTGGAGACCCTAAAAATTAAATTTTAAAAAATATATGATTTCTTAGTAAGTTTTTTTAAAAATAATACATACATATAGTCTTGCATATTAATCAGTCCTTTTCATTTTTTGCTTATGGGGCATTGAAGAACATGTCCAATGTCGATTGCTTTTCTCTCTTTTTCAGGATTTTCCGGAAGTAATTAATAGCATTGTCGTTGTAAAGATCCCCAACCCTACTGACATCAGCTTGGTTTGGGTGCCATTCTAAGACCATTGCTCTGACATCCTCCCACTTTTTCAAAAGATCTTTAATGGCAGATGTCGGTATTGGTCCTCTTTCGTCTTCCTCTTGTTCAGAAGGAGACACATTTCGCTGTGTTTCTTGGTGTTCTTCATTCAAAATTTCTTGGAGTTCTTCTGTCGTCAGTCATCTTCATGTCCCATTATGAGCTCTTCTAGGTCATCCTCATTCACCTCCACTTCCAGATCTCTAGCAGTTGTCAAAATTTCATCCATAATCTCAGGGGTGTTTCCTTGATCACATCCGTCTCCTTGAATGAAGGATGGACACAGCTTCCGCCAAGCAGAAATCAACTGTCGCTGTGTGACTTCTGACCGCGCCTTTTGAATGATACGAATAGCTTCTAGAATGTCAAATTTTTCTTTCCAAAACTGTTTTAAAGTCATTGTTGAGGAGAATTGGTATGCTTCAAAACATCGACGAAACAGCGTGCGAGTGAACAATTTATTGAAAGCCGCAATAACCTCCTGATTCATCGGCAGAAGAAGTCGTATTCGGAGGTAAAAACTGAACTGTCAGCCAGGGAAAGTCTGTCAACACATTATCTTCAAGATAATTTGGATGTCCTGGTGCATTGTCCAATAGCAGCAGTGCTTTCAACGGCAAGTCATTGGCATCAAGGTAGTCCTTGATGCTCGGGGTACAAACTTTAAATAGCCATTCTTTGAAAAGATACTGCGTGACCCATGCCCTCTGATTCGATCTCTACATTACTGGCAATTTGCTCTTAATTATGGAATTTGTTTTTAATGCTCTGGGATTCTCAGAGTGGTAAACGAGAAGTGGTTTAAGCTTCATATCACCACTAGCATTAGATCCCAAAAGTAACGTCAATCGGTCTTTCATAGGTTTATGCCCAGGAACACTTTTCTCATCTTTCGTGATGTAGGTACGGTTCGCATGCGCTTCCAAAACAAATCAGCTTCATCACAATTAAATATTTGTTGTGGACGATACCCTTCTGTTTCAATGAACTCTTGAAATTTGAGACAGTACTTCTCAGCTGCTTCTTTATCTGCACTAGTAGACTCACCACGCATTAATACATGTTTAATTCCAGACCTTCCTTTAAACTTTGTAAACCAGCCAGTGGTAGCCTTGAATTCTAACTCCTCGGATGACGAACCTGGAGTTTGTTCTTTCAATTTCTCAAAACTTTCTCTAGCCTTCTCTTGAATGATAGGCATACTCGATAGATGTTAGACTCGATAGATGTTAGACTCGATAGATGTATGATAGGTTACATCTCATTTCATTTCCCGTTCATTTATCCAAACTAAAAGCAACTTCTCCATTTTATCATGGATGGCACTTCTTTGTGTCGCAGATGTGATTTTCGTTACTCCTTCAGCTCCTCATAATAATAATTATTGAATGACCTTTAAATTCATTGTTAATTCAAATTTCATTTAGTAATTATTAATACTAGGCATGCTTTAAACATTTCACCTTTCACTGATCTTATTTTGCATGCAAAATGATGACAAATGTTTAATATTAATTTTTCTTCAGGCCGAGAAGTGTTCGTTAGAATTCGTTTTGTTCATTATCCGAATATGTGTTCGTTGTCCGAACTCAAAAAATATTTTTTGAAAGTGTTCGTTATCCGAATATGTGTTCGTTATCCGAACACAAAAAACTCTCGGGAAAGTGTTCGTTAACCGATTTGTTTGTTATCCGATCTGTTCGTTAACCGATCACCCACTGTAATTAATAAAAGTAAGAGTGCTGCTACAAAAATAAAACAGTCAGCCCTGCTTAAAGGATTGCCATTGGTTTCCACCAAATGTATTTAAATAAGTGGATTATTCGATTACAAGGAAAGTGCATTAGTCATTTTTAAATAGTATGTTTTTACTAAATTGTATGTAATTGTATAATGTTTTTAAACAATAAATTCATTTTAATGACCTATAAACAATAATACTTAGAGTTAATGGTGTTAGCACCATAAAATATTTATGTGATTGAAATTTATGTAAAAATTAATCAAAGCTAAAAGTACCCCATATATATACTATACTATTTATTTCCTTCCAAGTAATCTGTAATTACAGACTGTTTTGACATTTAACGGAACATTTTTTAAAATCGTGTGTGCTAATGAAGTGTGTCAAACAGGAGTAAAAAACCCTGTATTTTACTGTATTTTAAAATGGTTTATTAATAACTGCTGCTCTTTACTGTATAACTGCTGACAAGATTTGATTAATTTTTAAATTACAACTTGACTTGTTTGGATTTAGAATTTGACAGAAAGTTTCTCTTAAAGTGACCACATATTATATTCTCTTCTTAACTGGAAAATAGAAATTCTATCTGATGAAACATTTCTTTTCTTTATGCACATAAATAAGAACTGACAATCATAAATAATAATTTAAACAATGTAATTTAACATTAGTTTCATTAAAATTAATTTGGTTCCATTAAAATTTATTCCTATGAGCAGGTTATTCAATTGTCTGATATGCATTTATAGGTGGAGATGACTATACATTGACAAGTTTATGAGGATAGTTTATAAAATATGCTTATGCAATAAGTGTGTTAAAATTTACCAGGCAGCTATAAAATCTTAGCTAGTTATAGTTAAAACACGAGCTTATTAAATGGATTCACATCAAGTCTAATAAACTGTTGTACTAGTTCTTCATCAACAAAAATAGAATTTTTAAAATTTGGAATAATCTAAAATGAATTACAAAAATGTCTCAGTTTGAAAGTAACAGAAAAACTTGTTAGTTGTAATTGTTTTTAAAATTCAATACAAATTATGTTAAACAGCTTGTGTAAAAAAATAATTAAAACTGTTATGACATTTTTAAAAGCATTATTTTTCATCACATTTGTGAATAAAATTTATTTTATTAGTTATATAAGCTAAAAAGCATTATATAAGAAAAGAATTAGTATTTTATAAGCTTTATTTTTGCAGTCAAAATTAATATTAACCAGGATGATTAAAACCTGTCGAAACCACTGCTTTAAATCAATACAACTCTGAAGTGCATCAAATTATTTATCTTATTTTATGACAAATTCATTCTTAAGTTACATGGACAATGTATAATATTAATATATGACTTAAAGTGTCATATGACAGTGTTTATTCCTAAAAGCTGTCCATATCATTCAGGGATGAATCTACTTCTGTAGAAAGTTAGGCTGACATTGATATTTTTCATAATTTAACAAAACTAAATCAAGAACAATAATAAAAATATAAGTATCCATTTATGCTTTCTTTCTTTTTTCTATTTTAATAGAAATAAATTTGATACATGCACAAAAATAAGGACGATTTCAGTGGTTTGTGTGTTTTTTTTTAATTGGGTTGTATACATATCAGCCAATTAAAAAATTCACAAATTTATTCCTAAAGTCTGTCTTAGAATATTTTAGGTTTATTCTGCACTTTTTTATTCTTTACAATTCTATTTAACAGTAGGACCACTACTATAAAATTTAAATCTGATCATATGCTTTAAGTATATTTTATATAATTGGCAACTTTTCTCAATATAAATTGCAAAAAAAAAATTCTATCTAAAAAAAAGTTTTTTTTCTTCCTCCTTTTAAATTTTTTTATATAAATAAGAATTGCTGCATTTATTTCTCTAGTAATTTATTAACAAACTGAAAAAAAAATTATATCACCATGAAAAATTCACTTACCATTAAAAGTAATTAACATATACTAATTATCTTTTGTCTCAGAAATTTCTTCAAAATTAGTATACTAATACTTCAACTTACGAATTGTTTAGATATATGTATATGGTATATCTATTTATTGAAGCAGTAATTACACCAGGGCAGTTGGGGCCCCATATAAAGGGGAAAAAATTGGCAATTTTAGAAAAAAAAAAAAAGAAAAACAATTTTTTTAAAATCAAATTTAAAGCTATTTTCCAAATAGAAAACTTCATCTTCCTCTCAAATTAAAATGCGGGTTTGAAAAATGTTATTCACCCCTCCTGAAATTTAGACATTAGGGAAAATAAAGTTAAGTAAAATTAGTATTTAGCTCTTTTTTTTCTTCAAATTTAAAGCTATTTTCCAAATAGAAAACTTTATTTTCCTCTGAAATTTAATTGAGGGTGAGGATAATATGTGTCTGAAACTTAGACATTCGCTACAATGAAGTAAAATAAAATTGATAATTTTTGAAAAAGAAACTAATTTTTTTTCCCTACTTTGTAGCTAGTTTGCAAATAGAACCCCTCCCCAAGACAAATACTTCTGTTTTGTTTCAATTTTTTTTCTACGTATGCAATTTTTAATGTATAAAAATATTTTAATAAAATACTCCAAAGAAAAGGTGCAGTATAAAAAAAAAATAAGCAAGTGTTTAGAAAACTAAGGTAATTTCCACTCTTTTACATTTCTCTGGATAAAGTAATAAAATGCATCCTTCTTCGACAAAGAGATTTATTTTAAAGCATCCCTTGTCTTTTAACACCTTTCTTCATACCACTCACAGAGACAACTCTCAGTTGTATGACTCCTCAAAAAAAAAATCCACTACATTTTACACTGTGGGAAATTGCTTCTTTAAATTGCATTTATCATTTTATGGCCCTGAGCTCCTTTGTCCTTTTATAAAATGTCATATATTCACAGAACTATCTATTTGTTGAATATCTATTTATAAATTCTCTTAAACAAGCAATGATGTTCTACGGAAACAGAATATATGCTTTTAAAGGATCTAAGGGGATAATTTTTTCTGAGACAAAATGTTCCAATCACTCTCTGTTAAATTTAAATTTTTTAGCTCATTTAATTGCATCATTTAAATTAGGTTATTATTTTTAATTCAAATAGAAATTTTTTCTTAACTTTTATTTCAAAGTTAAGAAACTGAAGGAACTGAACATAGCTCAGTATTTCAAATTAAAATTTATATTTTATTGAGACTAATTAAAATTATTTGCAAATGCCTTTTCGAATTCCCAGTCTTAAAAAAGTTTTTCTTTGGATAATAAAAAAATGCGAAATAGATTAATTTCTAAGGAGTTAAGCAAATGTTTGCATTAAATGATTTAATATATTTAAAATTGCGTATTTATGTACTGTTAGAATTAGTTTATATGAATGATCATATAAAAATTGCCTTTTATTTATGTTCGTATATCAATTTCATTTATATAGTACATCAGTTCATGTTTTTACCATTTGTTATGTTCGTATGGATTTATATTTTATATTTTTAAAATTGTTAAGACCTTTAAATTTTTAAAACTGCAACTTTGGAGTTTTTTATGCTTTAAAACAACTTAGTTTTCATTCAAAAATCAAAAGCTACCTTTAGTTTTATAAAAAAAAATCACATTAAATTTAATAAAAAAAATCGCATTTAATTTAATAAAAAAAACTATAAACATTGTTTCTTGGAGAATAACAGAAAATATGTCATCATTTAAGGTATTTTAGTCTAAATAAATTTCTGTTTTTTAGCCAATAAAAAATGAAGTTCTTAGAAAAAATTATTTTATTTTGTTGTTTCAATATTTCTTTCGAATTTCACGAGAGACTTTCTTATATCAATTCTTTAAGATCAACATCATCAGATCAACAGATCATCTTTATTTTATTGAAATGAAACTAATTTCAATTCATTTGTTTTCATTGACAAAAAATTGGTATGTGTTGCAGTTTCATAAACTGTTGAGTTAAAAAGCTGGGAAATAACACGATTGGGTTGAGAATGCAATTAATCTTTTTTCAAATTTATTATTTTATTCTTAACTTATATGCTAACCGCGTTATGTAGAGCGGAGCTGAAACGCCAAATCCGTTACACATTTACTCTTTCTTATTTGAAATAAACCATATAAAATGTCTTTTATGCACCAGCAATAATTTATATAAACGAAGGCAATTTTTATTCTAATAGAAAAATTTAGCCTCAACTTGTACTTTAAACAACTGAAATAACTGTGAAATATTTTTAATGCGAAAGATTCATTGAAACATTGCATAAAATTTTATTATTACCAGCTCTCTTTAATTAGAAAAAAAACAACTTTTTTTTAAAAATTATTTTCACTAAAAATATAAACAATTTTTAAATGTTAGCACTTTGCGATCTCGTCTTGTAAATTAAATACAAACACGTGACCGATCGTGTACATCTTCCCATTTGGCAATAGTTAGATGTAGCTGTTGAAATAAGAGATGCCTAGCTTATACTCGGGCGCAATTCGTTCGGTCTACCAACTATTAATAGCTGTAACTATTAGATGTCTTGAACCATAAAAGAATGTAGAAATTGAAAAATGGAAAACATATATTGCAAAGTAATGATAACTAATAGTAAGGTTCTAAAGAACCTTATAATATGTAAGAAACTTAAAATAGAGTTCCCGTAGGGTCCCGACGGTTTCAATATCATATACACATTATTAAATTTCATTAATATGAAGAAAAAATATATCAGAAATACCATCTGTCATGTCAATTGTAACCTTAGTGTCTAACTCTCAATCTGTTATCCTCAAGTCAAATTCTGTTACATTTGAGCCGAAGTCTGTTATAGTTGAGTCAAAATTTGTTACACCAAAGTGAAACTTTGTTACTTACTCTTTAGTTCTAAATGTTCGGTCACCAATGGCGAGTTGAAATTTCGCACCATGGGCTAGATGTTTTGCAGAATCAGATAATTCGAATGAACCTTGTGCATGAATTTTTTCATTTAACACAAAGAAGTATAAGGATATCTGTACAATTATCCAAGAAGTTTGTGCCAGAATTTCATATTTTATCCACTTACAGTGACATTATTAAGATAATCTTTTGTCTGAGTTCAACTTCTACCACAAGTAAGTAATACCAAATGGTCGAAAGCAATTGAATCGTTCTTAAACGTTGATTACTTGTATAAATAAACAATCAAAAAATTGCAGGATCAGTTGTCAACTTTTACAACTTTTTGCTTAGGTATTCTCAAAATGTGACTGCTCCACTTCTACCTTCTTCTTTTGATATTATTTGTGAGTAATTTTTGCTGAAAATAATTTGTGACCGGTATATTTTAAAACATTTTCTCTAGCATCTATTTTGTCTACTATCAAATTTTTGTTTTGTACTTTCGTTAGTTTCGTTTCGATATAAATGTAACTTTCTTTACTATTGAATTATTTATGTTAATTTTTGTCTTTCACATTAAATTATTTAATCGCCAGATTTTTTTATAAATTTTGTAAACAATTTTGCACTTTTGATTTTCACATCGATTCTCCCTTCTTGTGAATTTTTGTTGCCAGATGTGTAAATTTGTCAACATATTGCTCTGCAGTTTAACTATTTAGTACAATTTTTTCATCTATTCTCATTGGGATTTCGCTTTATTAATATTCAATACTACAATTTCATCATTCTTTTCAAATATACTTGTCTTGAGTTTCAGATATTTAAATTTTGCTGGCAATGGTTGTTCAGAGGATAAAGCGTTCGCCTCCCAATAAGGTGAACCCGGTTCGAATCCCAGCGATGGCTGGTAGATACGAATTTCACACTCGGCTCGCACCGACCACAGTGCTGACGTAAAATATCATCAGTGGGAGACGAATCATGGGTTAGAGTCCCTTTGCCGTCAGACTAACCGTGAAGGTTTTTGTATTTTTCCTCTCTACGTAACGCAAATGCGGTTTAGTTCCCTCAAAAAAAAAAAAAAAAACTTATACAAAGGCAAAATTTCTTCCAATACTTGATTTTGGAATTCCCTTGTCTTCTGGATTGGGTTCAAAATTACAAAGCTACGCGTTGAACATTGATAGCCGTAAACTCGAAATCGGCTGTTCAACGACGGTTTTAAAATGAAAAAGTTGTAATTATGAATTATAATCCTTTCATGATCTTGTTTTACCCTAGTCTCGATTAAAAAACGTTTTGTCATCAGGCTTCAATTAACTTCTATGCAGCACTTTGATTCTTTGTAAAATTCTATAATGATGTTTATAAGTTTTTTGAGAATGTCATATATTTCCATAATATTGATAGAGTCAAAAATGTTCTGAAATTCAATAAAATTCATGCTTAATGATGCGTTAAATTCATGACTAGTTCAGTTGAAATTTTTAAAGAAATATTTTTCGATTTTTTTTCCACCTCCATTTTTGAATCCGACTGGCTCTTTATGTAATATAACTTTCATTATGTAACTGTTGCGGTGAGTGCGATTTTCTCTCCATTTCCAAACACACATATTGGTTAATTTAACTCCCAGAAAATCCTTTTATTGTTTAATTAAAAAAACTAGGCAGCATTCATAGGATACGAGGTACTAAGAAATACTTTTCGAAAACTTCGATACAACAATTTCATGGCAGTACATGATTGCGGAAAGTGGAAAATAAAAATATATAAATCCTCGAAGGCCGGGTATTTTATAAAACTCTTATGGTGGACCAAAATCCAACAGAAAAGTAATTACTTCCACTCTTTCTTACTGAAGTGGAAGGAAAGTCCAGGCCAAGAGTTGTTGTTTTCTCCATTCCGAAGAGATACAATAAAACAATGACGTGTGGCCGGAAAATGAAATAAAAGCTGAAATGAAGGCCTCCAAAAATTCGGCCATATAGGGGCGGCGAAAAGTCGTAAAGCTAACATGGCGTGGATTTAACGACTTCGCAGCTCATATCTTAGAGATTCCGGTGAAAGCATTTTATGGGAATGCCATGCCTGCCCTTCGATAAGGGAGCAAGAATATTGCACTTCTTATACTTAAAAAGCAACTCCCGATTCTTACACGAACCTCGTCATAGCCTCTCCCTTGAAGCTTTAGCCTCCAAGCTCAATTAACTTAATTAGTACTTTTGAATTGAAAGAGGTTAGTAAAGGAGAAAAAAATTGAGTTAGTGTGGAATTGTTTTAAAGTACTACATTCTACGAAATTTACAGAAAAAAACTGCCAGTTTGTGTTGCCAGTGTAAAACCGTTTATTTCACAGAAAAATGCTGTTATTTAATAACGGACACCTATTTTTTAGGAAGATAAGTATTTTAACAAGCAAACTTTGTTACTTTAAAGAAAAAGTAAACCCTCTATAAAATAACTATGTCAGTCACGGGGAGAGCCGAGAACAGAATTCGTATGATCAGTCAAAGCCGAGATTTGAACTCGGGTCACCTCATAAGGAGGCGAGTTTTCAGCCCCTTGAGAAAAAGGCAACTCTAGGGGAGAGTGGGGTCAATTGTAACATTTTTTACTTAACTATTTTTAACTAACATTAAATCCAATATATTATTAGTATTAATTGACAGACGAGTAAAGTAGACTATCCTTTACTAGAAGGAAAAATAAATACCTTATTTTAAATGTTATTATATTAGTTATTAACAATTTTTGACAGTCGTGCACTTGTTACAATTGTCCCCACTTACGGGGTCAATTGTAACAGTTCATAAATTCAACTAAAACATAGTTAATTATACATATTATCATAGTTGCGATATATTTTTTTATTGATCAAAATGGTAGTGATATTTTAGGAGTAAAAATAATAATGAGCAGAGACCTAAAGGGTTAAACTTTTAACTTCAAGGGGTTAAAAATTTTAATTTATGCTGTGAAAGGTGACAAATAAAATAATGCACATGCAACATAATATAAATGATATAGGAAACTATTGGTGGTAAAGAGTTAAGTAATGGTTTGTAAACATAAGATTATTTATTTTCAGCTGTTACAATCGTCCCTTTACTTACAGTTACAATCGTCCCCAAGACGCCAGTTCAGCTTCATTTGTTAAAAACTATACTAGTTAAATAACAAAACTAATCTTTTTTTTTTTTTTGAAATGTTAATTAAGGTGTCCACTTACATATTCAGCTAATAATTTTTATTTGTTTAAACAAAATTACTTTGCTATAATATAATATTCTAATACCAAAAAAAGTACTTACGAAGCTTGAAAATATCATTTGTGATGCAACTCTTTCAAAAGTACATAAAAATGGTTGCCAGCAGGGGTGTACATGTAGATTTTTTAAATACACCTCGTGCGCCCCCTAGGAACCAAATCTAGAACCCGACACTCGAAATTTTTGTTCTGTTACAATCGTACCCTGTTACAATTGACCCCACTCTCCCCTACTGTTTGGTTTTGAAGAAGAATCTTACATTTTCTTTACCTTAAAAGTTTTACTTATTGGAATTGTATTAAAGAGTAAAAATATTTAAAACTGTAGTGACCCCCACCTCTGTAAAAATGTCTGATAATTTAACTTACCGTAAAATTATATCTAAAGATGGATAATAATCAGGTAGAGTATCAATTTCACAATAAAGTCGATTCGCTTTTTTATTTACACTATATTTAAAACCATTAAATAATTTCAGAAAAATAAGAGCAAGTATAGAAAATAATCGCAAAATGATTTGAAAAAATAAATAAATAAAATAAAGTTATCTAACGGTGAGCAAAACTGCATGGCAAAAACTAGAATTTGAACTGAGAGTTTTAATCCGTTTGTGAGTTGGGTGACAAACGGATAAAAACTGTTTTGTGAAAAACAGTTTTGAACCGTCACAGGATAAAAAAGGGGAATTTTTTGCAGCTGGCGGATAACGATTAAAAACAGAAAAAATCCGAATTTATCTTGAAACTTTTTTTTTTCCTGCTATAAATATGTTTTTTTCTCTGTAGAATTTACAGCTATTTATTTAGTACAGTGTAACAACAATGATGTGTACTCTTAGAAAAATCGTTTTAAACGCGTTATTAGAAAATAATATTCTGCAAATTTACTGTAACCGTATCAATTTGTAAAGGTGAAAACATTTCCTTTTTTGTTGAATTATAATTTAAGAATGAATAAATAATTTATACGGTGAACTATGCACTTTTGTTCCCAATTAAAAATTTGATGGTTGAGTATGATACCTTTAATGAGGATCAGGAATGAAGAATATGTTTCATCATAAGAGAGAGAGAGACAAAAACACCTGATAATTTTTAGAACTTCTGCAGATTTTTCTCAACGCTTTAAAGTTATAATGAGATTAGTAATTTTGTTTAGATAATTCAATATTGCATATTTGTCTGTTTTTAATTTTTTTAATTTTATTTTTGTTAAAACTGAAAACAAACTGAATTGACGCTTAAAAGTTCTTCTAACATAAATTACGCAATAGCTAAGGATGATCTTCAAAACTCTTAACAGCAAGCAAATGTATAATACTAAATTAACTTTTTAAATATGTCTCAAACAGAATTATATTGATTTAATTTTGTTAGAAAAATCCATTGGAAGTCCCACTACATGTCCTTCAATCTAAATCAATGGCATTGTATTTTGCAGGCTTCAACTTACGCTGGATAAATAAAGATTGCTAAAATCATATTTTACATCCCCTCTCCGTTTACAATCATTTTGATTATTAAGTTCGGTCATAAAGGAAGATGTTTCTTAAAGTTTGCAGAAATTTGCGAAATCTATTGAACATGCTCATTATATTTTAACAGTATAGAAACTTAGTTCACGCATGCAGTATCATAAAATTATTGCACAGGTTGTTCTGCAAAAAAACGTCCTTAATATATATTTTTATCCTTATTATCCATATCAAGAATAAAAACAAAAAAAGCATTGGAGTACAAATTTATGATTTAAGTGAAGGAAAACAAAAATGCTATCAAAATAGCATAAAATACGATAGTGGTAATAAACATCAAAACAGGTTTAATTAGAGATTAAAACTGCTAGGTTTTTCTAATAATTGTCTTTTGAATTCTCTCTGCCTTCTTGTTTATAACATTCGCCCTCCTGTACTGTGATTGATCAGATTTCGATAGAGTTTTTGTCTTTTCGTCGGTTAAATATTCATTTGCGACCCCCAATGACTATTTTTTTGTTTTGTTTTCATAATTGATAAAAAACAAATCAAAGGTGGTCTTTACGGAACACCCTGTATAAATGAAAATATGATAATATGAATAGCATAGAAAAGTGAAAAGGATGATCTTGAAATTATTTTCTGTTTCCTTCAGACACTTAACACTTAAAATGTTCTCGTAATTATAAATTTTTTCGTTTGTTCCGTAAATTAATAAAAGCATATGCATTAAAAATAAGTGAATTGTGTTTTAGATGTATTTAAATAGTTTTGTTTAAATTGTTTGCAACATTTTAGCATTTTCCACATTAACTTAAACATTTATTGATTAGCTTATTATGCACTGAGGTTTAAAAATATCATAAATGTTTAGTATTTTAAATATTTATTTATTTTTTTAATAAAAAATTAAAAAATAACTTCATTTTTCCCACTCCCAACATTTCAGAATTACTAATTCTGATTGTTATAGTACAGTATACTGAACATTATCATGCTCTGAATAAATATAAATCTGAAAACAACTACGAATATTTTTTTTTCTTTTGCTCACGGAAAATAAGCTTGTAAATGCTTTAGCATTTTTAAATATGTTTTCCCTTAAAAGGAAGGAAAAATAGTTAGGAAATTTTTTTTAAACTATAAAAATGTTCTCCAACCATTTTCATTTAAAAAGTGTAAAAACGCATAGACTTTTCGAATGATAATGATTTAAATCCTATTAAACATGAATTGAGATCATCCAAAATAAGAACCTTAAGCTGGAAAAAAAAAATTATTTTTCTTGCTTGAAAGAATTAATGAATATATTTTGATGGATATTTCCATAAACACAGTGCTGTTAAATCTATGAGAACAATATTTATTCTTAAATCAATACGATGAAAAATTTTGTCTCCATATTTCGAAAAATGATAGTTTGTAGAAATTGTACTTATTTCTCTCAGATCATTTTGTTTCTAAATGATCAGCAAATGAGAAATATTTCTTTTTAACTTCAGATATTACCTTTTCTCTGTTACAGTCGTAAGGATTAGAATAAAATTACTACAAGCCACATTTTCAAATTGTTCAAGAGAACCTTTTTGGTGAAAACATTACGATTTGGCTATTACATGTGTCAGCGTATTATGCCATTATCAAGGAGTAAGTAAGGAAGCTTGTAAAGTACCTATCTAGAAATAATATTACGAATCAGTTAGTTGACAAAAAATGAAACTTTTTTTAAGAGTTTGACTTCTCGTTATATTATTCCAAAAAAGCGCTCAACTCACACAAATTATGATAAAAAAAATTTTTTGAACGAAATAAGTAATATTTAGAATGAAAGTGCTATTAAACATTTAAGTCACTGACATTATTATTTTCATAAAAGTATTTAGGAGATAGAAAGAGAGGGTGTAATAAATGTGGAGTGATTGAGAGTGTCTTCCTTTCGCGTAAATCGAACGAAATGGCAAAATAAATGGAAAAGCGAAAAGTTAAAGCGATTTTATTACGGGTAATTCCTCCAATAATGCGATCGGCTGAAATTGTTTACCGTGGTTTTGTTTTTACATCAGCAATTTTTATGGTTTCGCCCGCGTTTTCTTACTTTCCACGTCATAAACGCCGCCTTTTTATCACTTTCCCTAGACATACTTTTAGTTGACACTATTTCTCGCTAGATGTCGTTACTATAACATGAAATACAATTGATTATGAGAGAATTGCTAATGCTTTGGGATTTGCAGTTGTCCGAAAGTGCTTTTTACTTTATTCGTATTTATTTCAATTATTCAAATTAAAACAAATCCCATACATTTTTATTTCTCTTCTATAAGTATGATATGTTGTTCGTTGTATGTTGTTCGATAAACTATAAGTTTAATCATCCATTAGGTTTGATGTAATTTAAAATTAAAATATAAATACAGTATATGAAGAACTCAGATTATACGACACTTCGGTTTATTCGACACTTCAGCTCTTTTGATACGTGAAAAAAGCATTCCGACTCACGTTTTATTTTTACTTCAACCTATGGATTGACAGAACCGATTGGAAAGTTGTATCGATTAATTTTATTTCAAAGCTGTTATTATAATAATCAATGTTGTTGCATTTTTAAAGTCTTACGCAGCGGCTCGAATGCCACTTTCAATATAGCTGCAGGCAGAAAGCTTATAAAATATAATAATTATGTATAAAAGCTATTTTGAGACATAGTTGGAAATAGTTATAGTGGAACAATTTAGAAGAGAAGATGGATTAGGAAACTAACTAATGACGCGTTGCATTTTATTTCATTGTCATTGCAAATCCCGCAATTTGAAAGTACTTCTGGGGAAGTTTTAGGTTGGTTAAACTGGGACAAGAGTAATACGCATTATGAATAAATTAGCTGTCTCATGAATAAATTAGAGGTGAAATTGTTGGTGTCTTGGGATATTCATCCACTTTTAGATGCACCTGGATAATTTTTTTAAAAAATTTTTTCCTCACATGTGCTGTATAAAGCAACTACTTCAATTACTCTTATCTGGCGCAGTTTTTATTATAATTTTTTTAATTTTAAAGCAATAATTTCGTTATCAGTTTAAAATTGATTCAAACGCTTTGTTTAATTTTTTTTAAATATTTAAGCTATAGCAAAAGTGGCACTAGACCTAGTATATATTTCGGACATTTACCAAAGGTCTAGTCATACTAGGTCTGGTTAAGTGCTATTGCCCGGTATACATTTGCCCGGTATATCATACACTGATGTTTTTTTAATGTCAAGTGCCATTGCCCGGTATACATTTGCCCGTTATACCCTACACTGATGTTTTTTTAATGTCAAGTGTCATTGCCCGGTATACATTTGCCCGGTATACCCTACACTGATGTTTTTTTGGGGTCAAGTGCCACTGCCCGGTATAAATTTGCCCGGTATACCCTACACTGATGTTTTTTTTAAAAGTCAAGTGCCATTGCCCGGTATATATTTGCCCGATACTCCAAACACTGATATTTCTTTTAATGTATCGTCAGTAAGTATTAAAATATCGAATAAATGTAAATATATCCACGAATAAATTAATATCAAATCGGATGTAATAAATATTTCGGACATTCACCAAAGCGACTAATTTGATTGTCAACATTCACCGGTGAAAGTCAACAACCACCGATTTCGGTCATTCACAGTAACATGCACATTATTTACATAATAACCTCATCAGGACGATTATTTCATACTTTGCCTAAATAGCATCCGGCATTTCAAAAAATAAAAATAATTGGTTTTGTTGGCGATGATCTCGTAAGGCGATAAAGAATCATGCATAGTACAGGTAAGGAACTTAGAAGGAAAAGTGGATGAATACCCCAAGGAACCGAAATTGTTCAATGAGTATTGCATCAAACAGAATTTTAATCTAATAATTCAGACAGGCATGACAAAAGTAATAAGAGCATTAGATTATATCAGATATATGAGAAGTGAATCAAATATATGATAAGTGTATCAGATTCATGATAAGTCTGATGTTGATGCACTTAACACGAACAATTTGGAGGTGATGAATTTGTTAGGTATTCGTATTAAATCTAATGTTCTGAAACTAACGATTCCGACAGGGATGAATCAGTTAGTTGCACATATCATGAATATATTAGTGGCGATGAAATAGTTCAGTATGCGTGTTAAATCAAACATGAATTGGAGTTTGATATTAGTGTTGTAACTGAGACGAATGTAACCCAATGAATCATAGGTATTCCTCAGTAGAAGACATGTTACTAAATATGCTGAGTGGTTTGAAAATTAAGAACACTGATGTTATCCTATTACTATCGTCACGATGAGTCCCTAAATCTGGTTTACAGAAAAAGACGATTAAACATCAAACAGAAATATGTCACTGAGTGAAGTAAAAAATTTAAAGATGGCTTTTATTTAATACTAGCCACCTAAGGCGGCCAGCTGTCCGCCACGCTGAAGGTTTTCACAAATAAAGTTTTTTAAAACATAGCAGGAAATCTGAAGATTAGTGGACAATTAAAGTGTTCCTGTCCAGCAATTTTGTCTTCATATCCAGTTCTGCTGCAGATGTGTTATAGCTCTTGAGGATGCTTGAAATTATATAGCTACAACGCTTAAGAAAAAAAAACTAAAATGCTAAATACATGAAAAGAACACGAAAACGAATAAATTTTTTATGGTATCAATTTCTATTTCTATATAATTTTTTATGGTATCAAATTCTATTTCTATATCTGTTACGTCAAGCACTCAGGTATTATAATTTGATCTAGTTGTGCTTGTATAATTTTGATCTAGTTGCGCTTTCTACGTCATTTTGTTAACATCGTTTGGTTTGTTATTTAACATCGTTTGGTTTGTTATTTCTAAGTTAACTTTCAAAAAATTGGCTGGCATCAGCATTTTTATTCTTTAAGTTGTTTATTTTTTCTTTTGGAATTCGTTCCTTTTTAGCGAAATGTTTTTCAACCTAATCGAATTCTTTGCCGACTGTTCTCTGTATATATAAAGAAAATAAAGTAAATATTTTTAAAGTGTTGTGAAAAGAATTTTTAGTTGTACAAAGTACTACAATATCGCTATAAAAATTATCGTCTTCGCTTAAGAAAAAAAAAATAGAGCGTGGAAAGAAGAAGAAAAACTTATTATAACAATTATGAACAGCGACAAATATATCAAAGCGAAGCGTTCTATTTACGTATCGAATATGTTGCCACATTTTTAATACAAAAGTTAAACTTTTATCCACTTTAATAAATGTAAACTAATGCGAACTTTACAATTTAATTATTAATTCCTTCGTTTATTATTGGTTTAAGTTGTCGAAAATTAATATTTCAATTGTGAGGTTCGCATTAGCATACATTTATAAGAGTGGGGAAAAGTATATGCATTTTTTAATAGTTTTTTGAATATGGCTCTTTGAAGACGAAAAAGCAGACGAAAAGCATAGACTTACAAAATGACTGATAACTAAATAACTAATCAAAATTTTTGAAAAAGAAAAAAAATACTTCTTCGTTATGTCAAAACACAATTATGGGCCGAGTTTCGTGCCCGGGCGAGGCTTCTGGGGCGATATATTGTGATTACAGACACACACACAGACACACACACACACACACACACACACACACACACACACACACACACACACACACACACACACACACACACACACACACACACACACACACACACACACACACAGCCGCGTTTATTATTATGTATAGATTAAAAAACTTCATTAAATAGTAGGCTTTTTTATATGTGACGTCGTTATTCTTTATTTAATAATAATTCTTTTATCAATATTTCTTTCTGAAAATTAAACTGCAGTAAAAATTAAAATCTTATTAGAAGAATTATACAATAATATAATTCATGATTTTGACCAAATCACATTCAGTAGAAACATTCCTACTGAATATGGTTTGATCGTTCTACTTTAAATGAGCCAATCAAATTCTCAATTTCTGAATGTATATTTTATGTGAATTTTTTTTCTTGATGAAAAAGTGTCGTAAAAACAAAAAAAAATATTGTCGCTGTAGCTTTGGGAAATATTTTCTATTAAAATAAAAGTTTGTTTTTAAAATATTTAAATTTTACACAAAATTATTTATGTATAACAAGAAGATAAGGAAAGAATGTCTCCACTCTTCTCTAAAGATGAAAACCGATTAAACTTTTCGGTTTTTTTAGCATTTTAATTATGCATGCACATATTGTGTACAAAATAATGAAAAGTTTTTGATTGAGATTAGATCAGACAAGTTCCCAATTTTGATATTTATCTCGCACTTTATTTTTGTTAAATTTTATGTTCACAATATCGGTGTATTTTGCAAATTGTTAGTATTTCTTAATGCATTTATGACAAAAAATCTTCCAAGACAATATTTTCAAAACAGGGTTCGAATCCCAGCAATGGCTGCTTGATATGAATTCCGCACCCGGCTCGCACCGATCACAGTGCTGACGTAGAAATATTCTCAGTGGTAGACGGATCATAGGTTAGAGTCTCCTTGCCACCAGGCTAACCGTGGGAGCTTGGGGATAAGGAAAACCACGAAAGGGTTTTCCTTACCAAGTAACGCAAATGCGGGTTAGTTCCATCAAGAAGTCTTCCACAAAGGCAAATTTCTCCCAATAGTTCTCCAGTAGTTCACATGTCTTCCAGATTGGATTTAAAATTACGAGGTTATGCAGATGAGCATTGGTAGTCATAAACCCAAAATTGGATCGGCTGTTCAACTACGGTAATAAAATAATACAAAATTTGAAAACGCTGACAAACGTCTAAACTTTTGAAACATAATGCAAAAGTTTAAAAAAATTTCAAATTCTAAAATTATTTGAAAGAACTGTAAGCATTTTATAGATATTTTTCATTTTATTTCTCTCAATATTAAAAAGTCGTAAACGTAAGCCTCTGTTTTGGGTATTTAATTCAATGTTGTATTTTATTTTGAACCTAAACTACTACCTATTTTGAACCTAATCTACTAAGGTAATTAAAAAAATTGCTCAGGGAGTACAATAGAATTTTTTTTTTCATTCGATAATAAGTTCGAGCATTATTAGTTGTTAAACTTCATAATTTTTATTTTTTATATTTTTGAAATTCTTATCGTTTGAAATTTATGGCGAATATAACTGCTTTCGTTGCGATTTTTTTCTCTGTTTTTGATTTATGCTGTATTTTGTTTTAGTGCGGAAAAAGTGTATGACTTAGAAACTTGAATTCAGGAAGGTGTTTAATCAAAATTTAGATGCATTGTGATGGAATAAAAAAATTAAGATTCGATTCGTTCAAGATTCAATATTCATACTTTCGTTTGATGTGACTGGAAAGTTAAGATTAGACTGGATTCGTTCGTGAATTATCAACAGTTAAACTTGTTGAAAAAAAGTATTGTATGGGCTGATGTGAGGGCTAAAATATAATTAAGTTGAAATTTGAAATTAACTAGAAATTTTTTTTCTTCTTCAAAATTTTAATTTCTTCGAAAGTTTTAAGTAGGGAAGAGTTGGGTCAATTGTAAAATTTTTTACTTAACTATTTTAACTGACAAAAAATCCAATATATTATTAGTATTAATTGACAGACAAGTAAAGTAGACTATCCTCTACTAGAAAAAAAATAAATACCTTATTTTAAATGTTATTATATTAGTTATTAACAATTTTTGACAGTCGTGCACTTGTTACAATTGTCCCCACTTACGGGGTCAATTGTAACAGTTCATAAATTCAACCAAAACATAGTTAATTATACATATTATCATAGTTGTGATATATTTTTTTATTGATCAAAATAGTAGTGATATTTTAGGAGTAAAAATAATAATGAGCAGAGACCTAAAGGGTTAAACTTTTAACTTTAAGGAGTTAAAAATTTTAATTTATGCTGTGAAAGGTGACAAATAAAATAATGCACATGCAACATAATATGAATGATATAGGAAACTATTGGTGGCTCTTAAAGAGTTAAGTAATGGTTTGTAAACGTAAGATTATTTATTTTCAGCAGTTACAATTGTTCCTTTACTTATTGTTACAATCGTGCCCAAGACGCCATTTCAGCTTCATTTGTTAAAAACAATGCTAGTTAATTAAAAAAATTTAATCTTTTTTTTGTTAATTAAGGTGTCCACTTACATATTCGGTTAATAATTTTTATTTGTTTAAACAAAATTACTTTGTTACAATAAAATATTCTAATACCAAAAAAAGTACTTGCGTATCGTGAAAATATCTTTTGTGATGTAACTCTTTCAAAAATACATAAAAATGGTTGCCAGCAGGGGTGTACATGTAGATTTGTTAAATACACCTTGTGCGCCACCTAGGAACCAAATCTAGAACCCGACACTCGAAATTTTTGCTCTGTTATAATCGTACCCTGTTACAATTGACCCCACTCTCCCCTACTTTTTGCGATTTGCGATTTCTTTCCTCATTTTTTTGCTTTAAATAATTACTATTTATCCATTGTTGCTTAAACATTTATCTCTTACGCTTGATTTTATGTCAAAAGTGACACAAAAAATAATTTCATGTTGTAAAAAAATAAGAGAATGAATTATTAAATATTGCTACATGTAAACCTTAAGTCTTTTATCGAAATTTTAAAAAATCTGAAACACTTAAGCGAGGTAAAATATGGTCTGAAATTTTAACTGTTATACAATCTAAGGTTAATGTTACATAGTTTTAACAAATAAAATTACTTCTCATTTATTGTTCCTTATTTAATCACATATTTTGTATTCTTAAATTTAAATATTTTTTCAAGTTAATTTTTTTTGAAATCCAAGCAGTTGTTCATTTCTTTCCGATTAGCATATTAACAAAATGGTATTACATAAAATTCTAAAAATTATATATTTTCTAAACAAAATGATTTTTTTTTATAAAAAGAAATATCAGTTTTGAGAGGAAAAAGAAACACAATGATTAATGCCAGGAAACCATGTGGGTTGATGAGCTGAGCCTCCTAGTGGTAGTAAAACAACTTAGAAATTAAGTTTAAACTAACTTGCTTACTTTCGCTTATTTCCCAATATAAATTATTTACTAAAAAAGTTCGTTATGGACAGTAATTGGTTAAAAGAAATTAAGATATGTTTAATAATCGTTTTTAATAAATTGTATAATTTCCTATTAATTTTTGCGAATATTAATTTCATTTGAATAACATTACCTTTAAAAGCCTGTATTCTTTGATTATCTTCTATAATGAAGCATTCTGAAGGGAAATGGTAATCTCTGATATATAGACAAGCAATCTAAATTAAGAGTGGATTTCTTGGTTAACCGCGTAGTGTCCATTGCCAAACACAGATGCATCAGCAGGAACTGTCTTTTATTATTTACTCGAAAGTATTTTATATATTTTATTCTCGAGAAGCTGCCCCTATGCATTTATTGGTTAAAAAAATAAACATCTGTTTAATATTTAGTATTTTTAATAAATTATGATAATTGAAAATTCGTTTTACATTATTTTCACTTGACATTAATTTCACTTGAAAAATGTATCTTTAACTGTCTACATTCTATACCTATCTTCTCTATATAATGAAAAGTATTTTGAAAGGACATGTTAACTTCTGAATGTATAGGTACAGACAAACAATAAGCTATCTAAATTAAGAGTGGCCTTCTTGCTTAATCACGTAGTGTCCATTTCCAATGCATTAGCAGGAACTTTCATTCATTATTTACTCGAAGTTGGTCTATGCATTTTATTCTCTAAAAAGCAAAGTTTGGCGTTAATAAGTTGAAAAGATTGTACATGTATAGGCAAACAAAGATTGTATATGTATAGACAAACAAAAACAATTTAAACTAAGAGTGGCCTTCTCGCTTAACCACGTACTGCTCATTGCCATTCACAGATACATTAGCAAGAACTTTCATTTATTATTTACTCGAAGATATTTTATGCATTTTATTTTCTAAAAAGACACTCTAGTCATTAATTGGTTAAAAATAATTAAGATCTGTTTAGCAATTGTTTTTAGAATAAATTATGAAAATTATTTATTAGTTTTACGAACATTAATTTCATTTGAACAATGTATTTTAACTGTCTGTATTCTATGCTTATCTTCTATTTATAATGAAAAGGATTCTGAAGGGACATGTTAACCTCTGATTGTATATGTATAGGCAAACAAAAAAACAATCTAAATTAAGAGTGGCCTTCTCACTTAACCACGTAGTGTCCATTGCCAATCACAGATGCATTAGCAGGGACTTCCATTCGTTGCTTATTCGAAGGGGTAAAAAGGGCATTAAGTTAATCACTGGGCTGCAAGCGAGAAAGCAATTTCATCACATCGCACTCAGCACTTTGGGTGACAATTCCAAAAGCGAACGCCTTTTTATTCTGTCGAGAGAATAAGACCTTTTTCTTCTTATTCTTCGTTTCAATTAAGAATGTATTCTGAAAACACTCTTAGAACAATGACAATGTAACTGATATTGTTACTCAGATATTTTCTTGCTAATCTCTAAAGATTATTTCGTCTATAAATATTAGTTAAACGAAACAAATTCAGAAAAACTAATTCATTTAAATTGATATAATTTCTAGTACGTAAAAAGAATTGAATTTACTTAGTATTGCTTTTTTAAATGTTTGGAGAAGGAGATATTTTTTAATTCTTTTCTCATTTTTTTACCCTTTTTGCGGTGAGGACTACATTCTAAGACCATTTAACTATTGTTTATTTACAAAACGGTAACGGCGTAAAATAGTTTTACCCTCGTTCCTTTACCTAAGGAACAGCAAATTTTCATTGCAAAATTTTAGTCAAGAAACACATTAGCAACTGTGGCGTCAGACAGGGTATTCTTATAAAAGAGGCATACTTTATCTCTTGGTTGCTTAAGGAATAGCGGGAGCTAAAAATTAATGAACGCTAAGAAACAAATAGTTTTAAATTTCTAGTGCTCTGAAGGCATTTTTGTATTAAGTTTCGCCAGTTGGCAACACTGCTTTGGAAGAGGTAAATGTTAGATTTAATATGATTTTCGAAATCTTTATTGGCTGTGATATAGACCTGTCAAGGCATGGAGGGGGGGGGGCTAAACCCAAGCTTTCCCGCAGGACTCAGAGTCTTGTAAATGGGAATTGTAATTTATATTTCACAATCAGGAACAATTGAGATAGAAGAAGAACAGTGGCCATATAACTCCGCAGTATCCGTTCAAGTTTTTTTTCTTCCTGATCAGATGGATATAATTCTTTTTTCACGATAATATGAGACACTGCGATTAGCTACAAAGTTGTGATAGGCATTAAGTAAATATGAAAGATTTTCATACAAAATTTTAGGTGTTATAATAATTAGTCTAAAAATATTTGAAATGTTATTTTTCATCAATCCAAATTGTCAATTGACCGTTAAATTGCGATCTGAAGTAAAGCGATCAATATTTCTGTCATTTCTTCAGTTTTTCTTTAGTTCACTAGTAATAATATACAAAAGTAAGATATTACGTAGCCCATTTAAAAAAAACAACTTAATATATTTTACATTAAATATCAATTTTACAAAAATAGGTTTAAAAAATTTTTTTTTTGATTTCTTCTATCCTTTTTTTTTTCTTCAAATTTTGTAATGGTGTAGTGTGGCTTAAAACATTGTTCCCCAACCTTCCTATCACTGCAGATCGGACAATGTTTGATAATTTCACCGCAGCTGCAGAGGTGGAGACGTTGATTGTTTATATTTTAAATTGCTTTGATTTAATAATCTTAATTTAATTGTATTTAAACATGCCTTCAAAATAAAATACATTTACAAGCGCGGTATTGGTGCGGCCTTAGGTGAAGTCTCTCAGCTCCCGGTTAACCCTTCGTCTATGGGAAGTCGTACAAAACAGAGCGAAATAAGCCACACTAAATAAAATGATAATAATTTCATGTTCGGCCCGTTACCATTTGATCTACGGCCCGGGGGTTGGAGAACATTGGTTTAAAGCACTTCTACCCAAATACTATCATATTGTCTGCTGTCTAATAGCAGTTGTAATATAATAAATGAAAAAAAAATAATGATAACAATTTTAAAAATTAAAAATATGTAATGAAAAATATGTTAAAAGATTTCAACGCTATTGGCAAGCAAGACGTTTAATGGCCTAATGGCTAATGTAACTGGCATTTGACAAATAAATATGTTAAAAGAAAAAAACGATGATATTGGTTCTGAATTTCCGTTTCATTTTAAAAACGAAATTTTATTCATGAATTTAAAAATTGTGTTGAATTTTCAAAACTAATTTTTGTTCAAGTTACAAATATTTTGCATTGTAAAATATGATTGTTGTAAAATCTATATAATTTGGTCATTTTGTGATGTACCAATTTAGTCACGTGGTCAACTTATAAATAAGTGATCTAACTATTTTTTAAAAAATTTGGTGCTTGATTACTAAGAACAACTTAGACAGGTGATGAACTTAACCAGGTTAGAATGTACCAGTGTAAATTTGACAAATAAATAAACTATTTTGCTGTATATGTATGAATCAGTAAAATTCTATTATTCTATTCCTATTCAGTTATTTTCTTTTTACATTCTATTGCACACTATTTTGTTCAAAATGAGATGAAAACCTTAAAAAATAAGACTAAATTATAATTAGTGGACTAAGGGAAATATTTTCAAACTTTCAAAATATATGAATTAAAGCAAAAAATTTTAGTTCAATTAGCATAACTGATAATTCGTTCTTTAAGCGACATTTCAAAAATCAGAAAAGAAAAGATTTTTGTCTTAACTAAAAGGAAAAATGGATGATGTTACTCTTTTCCGTATATTTAAACTGATCAAAAATTCGTTTGCTTCAATTTGATTTTTACCCGATAATTTTTCAAAGGATCATTGATTTATGTGTTTGACGTTTTAACGATTCTTATTTTAAATGCTTTTTTCTACGCCATCAACAGTCTAAGAAATGAAGCAGTAAGGAATGTACCAGGCATAATATATATATATATATATATATATATATATATATATAGGTTGCCGAGTGGAAGGATAGAAACAGGTCTTAGACAGGAAAAGAGGGTACAAAATTTATTTATTAATTATTAGAGTGAGAACAGCTATAAAAGTGGTCACGATATTGTTGTGCTTCTTAATATATGTTAGGGAAATCTTGCAAAGTAAATCCGTAAAATGCTCCGTTTTAGGGAATAAGGGAAATCTTAGTAATTGTAATTGGTTTGTTAAATAGGTCACGCGATCCCCACAAAGAGTAAAGGGGAGTAGAGTAAAGAGTCTTTTAATTAATGCATACTTGAACCAAAATTAGATTAAGGACAGGATGTGAATTTGAAAGTGTCAGAAAGCGTTTCGTTTTAAATAATAAATTAAGAAAAGGATTTACTCCAGAGGAATATAATATATATATATATATATATATTACGGTGTTCCGTGATAACCACTCTTAATACAGATTTTTAGAATCTTTGCTCTTATTAGTCCCGATATTGATTATTCAAGGTAGGTCTGGTAATATTTTTCATTCACATAAATATTAGATTGTAATCTTTAATGCAAGTTTGACTTTTATCTTTTACAAAGATTCTAAACATGTATATTAAAAATGATCATTACGTAACACCCTGTATGCATGATATGGACACCGCTAGAAATTTTCGAAACTTGCTGTAGAGAACACACATAATGTTCAAATTTGGCTCTACCTTAATATGGTGCTCAATTATATCAAATTGTCATACTTCTTAGAATTGTTTACATGATGCCGTGGCTTAACTCGAATGTGGAATTATGATTCCCTTTAACACATTGTTGTCATTGTTGCAGTTGCAGTGAATGTGTACGATATTATAGTTCAAGGTAGCGACGTAATGGTTTAAAATTTAACTGATTTTTTTGAGTGTGTAGGAGAAATGTGCTGAAGAAAACTAATTTGCTTTCCAAAATGTATGCTTTTACTCAGACCGAAATAAAATACCCTATTTTATTTTTAAATGAGCAATTTCAACCTTCTTATAAATTAGTTTATACTACAACTATTACGTGACATTGCGAAGTCTTTAATAAGAATCGCAAGCAATCAAGCGTTCGGGAATCGAAAGTTTACAAAAGCAACAATAAAAAATGGTTCCCAAAAAGAAAAACGAGTTTTTTTTTTTGCTTGGAAAATGCATCTGCTGTCCACGGAATTCAATAAGAGAAATTTCGCTCGTTTCTTCCTTCGTCAAAATACCTGAAGTTAGGGACGCCTTCAGGCTACAATTGCGCAACGCCTTAGATAGTACCATCCGCATAGGTCAAACAAAAGAAAAAGTTATAAAAATTCCTTACCATCGGATTCCAAACACACACACGCAACGAAAGGAAGAGAGAAACAAAAAAGCAAAAAAAGGATAACAAACTAAAAGTCCCCTAAAAGCCGATAAACACAAGAAAGTCATCTTTTCACTTCCACCCCTCTTCCCCTGCCATGCCTTAAAACTCTCTAAAAAAGGATGAGATTGAAAGGGATGGAGAGTTGAGAGTGAGGGGGGGGGGAATAAAAAAGAGGGACGATTCTGTACTTTTACTTCATGGATTAGAGAGTGAAAAAGAAACTCACAGTTTGAAGATCCCGCAATTAGTATTCTCCCGTGAGTCTTCGCGGTAAACAGTTGGCGCGCCATCCTTCGGACTGTGTTGACATTAAATTCAATTTGAGGCCCTGGGGAATTTGAAGAAGTGTCCTCAGGGTATCTACCAAGGTGATGGGTGGGTGATGTCCAGAAAAACGAAGAATACTTCGCGCCCCTTTCCCCTATTTCCTATACGCTGACCGAAGTTTTAAAATGGAAGTCCTGACTCCAGATTCTGTCATTTCTGAAAAGAAAATGGAGGCTTCTGTAAATCCTGTCCACTTAATTCCCTTCCTATTTTCTGCCATAGTTTTCTTTTATTTCAGATAAGAATAGCATAAGAATATAGTGTGTTTTGGTCGAGATCTAAAGTCTGAACAGGTTCAAATAAACAAAAAAAAAAAAAAAAAAACAAAAAAACTGTATCAGAGAAAACTTTATGGATGGTCTTTAGAACTCAACTTCTCTTGAATGCTTTTTTGCACTCTTTTCCTGAAATACAACTTTCGTTCACATTTAAAAATATCCCACTAAGTTTAATCTTCTATAGGGTGAAAAAGCCATTTATTGAAGTTATAGATTGAAAAGATATTTCTTAGAAAGTAAATTTACGTTTAAAAATATTCCACTAAGTTTACTTTCTTATAGATTGAGGAGCTTAGCGGCCAGTTAGCTAAGTTTAATCTTTCATAGATTGAAGTATTTTGTGGCTATAGACTGATAATTTATAGATTGAAAAACTGTTTCTTAGAAAATAAATTTGCATTTAAAAATATTCTTTGAAGTTTAATCTTTTATAGATTGAAGAGCTTAGCGGCTATGGACTGAAAAGCTGTATATTGAAGTTATAGACTGAAAAGCTATTTCGCAGAAACTAAATTTATATTTAAGAATATTCCCCTAAGTTTAATCTCTTATAGATTGAAGACCTTAGTGGCTATAGAATGAAAAGTTATAGATTGAAAAGCTATTTCTTAGAAAATAAATTTATATTTAAAGATATTCCACAAAGTTTAATATTTTTTTAGATTGAAAAACTAAGCAGCTATAGACTGAAAAGCTATAGACTGAAGTTATAGATATAAGAGCTATTTCTTAGAAAATTGAAATTACTCGGTTAACGCTCGGTTGTCTCCTTTAACCGAACAACGTGGATTTGTTTATCCAAGCCAATACATTTCAAAGATTTCAGTAAATAAAGGAACTAAGTGGTAAACTTTGCGCGTTTTTGAAGTTGAAGAAAGTTACATGTGCACTTGGCATCAAAAAAATCAACATGTAGCCTTAGAAATCCTTTCTTCAAGTATTTGGCAGTAAATTAAAATACCAATTATGTGACCAGTATTGCGATAGTAAATGTTTAGGATTTAGCCAATTGGAAGAAATAAAGGTATAATGCATTGAGTTTTATTATTTCATACACAAAACAGAGAAGTGTAAATTTAAACCTAATTTACACAATTGAACTAAAATGTCATTTTAAACTTTCATTCCCACAGCTCTTCAATTATCATTACTATTTTAACACAGCATAACAGACTAGTATTAACTGATACCGGTATTTTCCACAAAAACTTCCTCTTATTCCTCTTCCTCTTTCTTACCTTATCTTTCTCTTTTTTAGATCTTCGAAGCACAATTTTTTTATCTATTTCATTTTTTATTTCAAAATATACCACCTCACAGCACTATTCCTCTTTTTGTTCCAACTATTTCTAATCTCTGCTTCATCTAATTTTTTAAAATTTTTTTAAAATTCTCTGCAGTCTCTATTCTAGTCATAATTTTTCATAAGCGCCTTTTTCAGTTACAACTTCATACATTGCACCTTCTCTACTTTCTACTCTATCAAATGTTTTGAATATATCTCTAGTTCTTACACCAGCCTGGATATCAAATACACATTATCTAGGTTCTATTTAATTCAGACTTGGAAATACAACTTCGTCATTAATTTCCTAATATACACAATATCTACTTATTTTTCATCTAAAAGTCTTCCATCAGACTTTGGAATGAAATATCTACTTTTGCTTCAAATGTAGAATGTGACTGTATTTTTCCAATTCATCTCAATCATGTTGTGATGCCATTATGGACATTATCTATGTCCAAGCTCTTGCATTTCTTTCATACATTTATATTCATGTTTAATCATTCCCAATCTCTTTTTAAATAAGTGAATCAATTAACTTTTAGTCAATTTTACAAAGAGCGAATGTAAATATATCAATTCTCGATAAATGTAACAGCCAACTTCTTATTCAGGACCGGACTGCGTAGGGGTCAGGGAACTGGCCTTGCACCAGAAAGGTTTTGGGTTCTAATCCCGGACATGGTATGGATGTTCTTTCATTCTCGATACTATCTATCCTTACAGTGGGAGCAATGTTGGTCCACCTAATATGTTGCCCCTGAAAGAGTGGCCGAAAAATCTGCTCTAATACTTTCCCTAATACATTCATTTTTTCACACTATGTGAGAAAAAAAAGTAATGATTTTAAATTCTTGTGACCTATTCTGATTAAATTTTGAATTACCTTTCTCAAACTTTCTACCATTTTTCTCTCTAAATTATAGACCCTATTTTTCAAATTTTACATAACTTTTAGAGTAAAAAAAAATCAAAATTCGTTCGGGAAATTATGTTATTTTTAGAAAAAGTACGCTTTAGTATCTAATTTTGCAACTTAAAACATCGTCTGCCGTAATCATAATGGGATGTTCGCAAGTGACGTAGTATGGGTATCTCGATCCTGATTGATTTTTGAAACGTGGCAATTTTTTACGTTAGTAACAGTTCTTTCCATTCTATTTAAAGTAAGCCAAGCTTGTCAAGTATTAATTCTCTTAAGTCTACATTCCTTATTCTTACTCGAAGGTTCTTTCACAAAGATTTCAATTTTTTTCACTACATATTTCTTACTTAACAGAAAGACAAGCATGAAGCCACGCAGAACAAGAACAAACTAATTCTGGATCGAAATTGCCAGGTACACAAAACAAAAATATGTCACGGTTACAATAAAATATGTAGACAAATAATAAATCTAAGCTAAGTAAAAGACGTAAACGAGAAAGAATTATATTTCAACAAATTTGATGTGCGATGCGTCGCTGTATTTAATTAACTTTAACTTAATTAACATTCTACCTTATGTTGAGAAACTTAGCTCAACTTTAAAAAGCCATTTTGCTTATAAACGACCAGATGGCGCTGACGTCATAAGTCTCATGCGTGAGTATCCGTGATCTTCTTCGTCTTGAAGCTCAAGTAACTATTTAGCAGATTTAAGTTCTACCATTCAAACCAATCGGATTGCAAATTAGTAATTATAAATCTGTCCATCACATCAAAAGTTATTTTGGATGTTTAATTTTTTATTGCGTATTAAAAAGCATTCTATACATTATTTAAAATTACATTAAATATTTGTATTAAATATCCGTGTTTACTCTTTTTATAATGATATATTAAAAGAACAAAGTAATATTAAATTCACGGAATTTGTGATATAATTTTAAACACAATGTGAGATGAATTATTACAAATTAAAAGATCCTATTAAAACATGTGTTATAAATACCTGCATTTTCTGCGAAAGAATTAACAAGTAGAATGCTTTTTTTACAACATAAATAGTAACAAAACACCCACATAAATGAATATCGTGTTCATTTTTAAGTGCTTTCCATTTTATATTATCTACGCTCTTTCTAAGACTACAAACACGTTTTCCATTGTTTGTACACTCTCGCATATAGCTAGCGATGAGTATGTAAGTCAATATTTGACGGAAGGGTTGGAGAGATATTTATTTTAAGTGCAGAGAAGGCGAAAGGGTTAAAACAGAGAGGTTATGCCCCCTAATTAATATTCCCTTCACTCTTTGATGCATTTAATTAGTTTTTGGATATATCTTGGACACTTGTTGGTTGTTAAAAGGGTTATATAACTTGGCAGTCAAATATTTGGCGATCAGATGTGAAAAAGGAAATTATTACCAGTCCAGATGCAATGCATACATTCATTATAAGATAAAAGGGATGTTTTCTTTATTTATACCAAGTGATGTATTCTTAGTCTATTAAGTTATTACCTAAAAGTATTACTGATTTGATTAAAAGAGATCATGAACTTTTCGAAAATCATATATTTCTTTTTCCCATTTGCTGAAAGTTTACAGTGAGTAAACATATATTAAAATGATTTACAACATACTAATTTCCAATTTCAATCCTACAAACGGTTTCAAATTGAAAAATATAGTACCAATAAATACTGAAAGTTTACAGCGAGCAAACATATACTAAAAGGATTTTCAACATAGTAAATTCCAATTTCACTGCTGCAAATGGTTGCAATTTTGAAAAATGGTACCAGTAAATACAGAAAGTTTACAGTGAGTAAACATATACCAAAATGACTTCCAACATAGTAATTTTGAATTTTACTGTTACAAATAGTTGCAATTTGGAGAATATGGTACCAATAATTTAGTCAAATTGTATAAATATGCTTCCAAAATAATATAAAAGCATTTAAAAGTTAAACACACCCGGCGGAAATTTAATTCGTGCTATCTTTACAATATATCTTAGAATTATTAAGCAAAAGGTTATAGTTCTGTAGCCTTACTGGAATCTTCTTAGACTTGGTGACATATTTCGATAAACAAGGAGAGCATTCGTTTTTTTTTTTAAAAAAAACTATATGACGCTGAATAATTGGAGATGCAAAAGAATTGGATTTAATTCTACCACTAAAAATGGCCCGTCTTATGCTTACATCCTCTTAACAAATAAAATGCGTAATAAAGAAGTTTATTTCAATGTAGAAAAAAATCATCTGCAAGTAACAATATTTATTTTTCTTTCATCAGTTTCTTTAAATACGAACAGAAAGACGTATATTTGTTACGATTCTTAGATATCGTTATTATTATTTCTTATTACTTGTTAAATGATTATTGTTGTTAACTGTTATTACTATTAATAAGAAAGCAAGCGAAAAAGAAGGCTGTGCATTTCAAAATTTCGTTCCAAGAGTTGGCGATATTGACATACGTTCTCACTGAGAGCTTGGCATCCATTCTGTGTGCACTTAGATGCAAATAAGCTCGGTCCATAGGGACGATGATTTTTTTCTTAACTTACAACAGAGTTTAAACAAAAATAGATCTATGTCCAAAGAGTGAAGAAGCGATCTTGGATTTCAAAGTCATCAGAAAGGAACAGCGAAAGCAGTTACAGTTTGAGTACCGCAAGCTGAGATTGGCACTAAATCCGCCATAGATAGAGACTATTTTTTTTTCTTAGTACCTTAAAGGCTTTTAATTTTTCTTAATTCACAAATAGAAAATTAACTAATAGTTTAATTCTCTAATAGTTTAACTTATATTTTGGGAATATTGAACTCCACTTTATTATAATGATGTTTTCGGAGGAGGAATTGTCTGGAGTTCGCCAAAGAAAAGTAAGTGTTTAGAAATGTATGAAGATACTTTCTTCCTCTCCCCCCACCTGAATCCATCCCCACGAGAAAAGGTTGCATTAATAAACGCATCACGAACTATTAAAAAGTCGATTCATATGTTCACTTTATTTGAGTAAACAAGCTCTGGTGCTCCCCTTTATTCGGGGTGGTAAGACTCCTGGGAAAATTTTGGAAGACGGGATGGGGAAAAGACAGCAAATATTGTAATAGCAGACTTTGTTCCAAAATTATATTCTCCGTATAGGAGAGGAATACCGCCAAGTGTGTTCCATTTGGCGACCAGCTCATATAATTCATCCATACATAAAAATAATTATTTACCTATAACAGTAAGATGGTAAGCAAATAGAGAGGTTTAGTTTTATATTTTACCTAAATCCTACAAGATAGAAATTTCAGCCACGTGTTAGCAAATGTAGATCACGGTTTCTGAGAAAAAAAAATGATGGACAGGTTGTGTTTTTAAATAGCATGGCCTGTCTTCAATGTGTAATAACTCTCAGGTAGAATAAATTTTCCTGCTATAAATTTTCCTATGTAAGAATCTAGTGATCTTCAAAACGCGGCCGATGAATTTAAAATCGTCATTTTTGTGAAAAATAGATGAACCGTTCTTTCCCTAAGATGTTCAAATGTTTTGCTTTCATTATTCAAAATCAGGTGATAAAATTTTTAGCGATTGTAAATATATGTAAACGAAGATGATAGATCAGAGAATTGAACACTTCAATGAAAGGAAAGTGTTTCTTTTGTTTTTATTTACAATGGTTAGGTTATAATTTATTTAACTTGGATGTGATCAGCAGGATTAGTATTGTATTTGAAATTAACAGCTTTCGATAGATTAGATTCTATAATTTTATAAGAACTTGGAGGCTTTTTAATTTCACTCGAAAAATACACCTAGAAGACAAGTTGTTTATATGATTGTCTATATGTTGTTTATATGTCATTTGCAAGATTATGAAAATATAAATGTTATTACGTCATTTGGGGTGCTTCGGAGGTTGGGGAGCAAGAGGCACAGCCTCCCGTATACATAAATACTGAATTTAGATTATTGTTCATATGATTTTATTTTTTTGAAATAAAACTTTCTATCTCATATAGTTCCATTTTATAAAGAAGTCTTCAAGATATTTATTCACAGGTTTTTTCTAGCTCGAAAGTCAAATTTTGTTGAATTTTATGTTTAAATCAGAGTTTCAGTAAACAAGTTAATTTAAAAATTGTTCCACTTTTTTTTTTATGTTGATTTGGCTGCTGACATTGGATCGCATCCTCTAAGAAAAGTTGGAAAACCTTTTTCTAAAACAGTGGTTCCCAATTTTTATCGGATATGGAACCTAAAAGATTGGTGTAACCCCAATTCTTAATCACTCAACTCATAAATAAATTAAATATTTAATGATTGAAATTTTATTGATTATTTCAAGAAATGTCTAATTAATGAATAAGAGCCGTGGTAGCGCGGGGGATAGAGTGTTCACCTCCCATTGAGGTGAACTACGTTTAAATCAGAGCCATTTCTGGTCGATACGAATTCCGCACGCGGCTCGCACCGATCACAGTGCTGACGTAAAATATCCTTAGTTGTAGACAAATTATGGGTTAGAGTCCCCTTGCCGTCAGACTAACCGTGGGAGGTTTTTGTGGTTTTCCTCTTCATGTAAAGTAAATGCGGGTTAGTTTCATCAAAAAGTACTCCACAGAGGCAAATTTCTTCCACTACTTGATCCAGGTATTCCCTTGTCTTCTGGATTAAGCTCAAATTTACGAGGCTGAACATTGGTAGTCGTAAACTCAAAATCGGGCCTGCTGTATAAGGACGGTTATAATAATACAAAATGAAATTAGTGAATTAAAAACGAAATTTTTTATCTTATCATTTTATCAATGTTATTATGTCAGGCAGTTAAATTTTCAGATCTGGAGCGGCATTTAGTCTTCTCATTCGATTTAAAAGTATGTAGAGTTAAGACTTGATTTTCATTGAAATAAAGACGAAATAAGACCAAAATAAAAGCCGAGGATGGTTATTAGACAGATATATATTTTTTTATTGCTGAATTAGGTAATTTTCATTCTATGCAAAACACAATACAATTTTTCTTAACTGTGTCCTTTTCATTATTTATTCAATTTATTGTCAGAATTTTTTTTTCTCAAATTTTACTTTCTTTCTTCACAAGCATTTTAATTAAATAATTTCCTATTAAATAACGAAAATATGAAATAAATAATTGGTAATTAATTAGATGTAAATTTAATTGCGAGTTTTACAACTTATAACTGGTAAAAAAAGTATTAATTCTCGGAGCACTTGTGCTCCTACTACAGAATTTTAAGGTTCACAGAACATGATTTGAAAACTGTCGTTCTGGAGTATATGTCTGTCCCACAGTTAAGACACGGTTCCCAGCAGATCACCGAAGTCAAGCATCACTGGCTGCGGTTACTGTGCGGGTGGTTGACCACTTGGATCAGTCTGAGTAAGAACCGAGGGTGTGCGGTATTGACTCTCGTTAAACTGTTCTACCGTAAAGTGCTCGACTTCGCGTGCAGGTCGTCGGGCTACCGAAGCGGGGGTGCCATCCCCTCTGCAGAGGATCAAAATTGTGATGGCATGTCTTCGGATCATCCTCAAGGATGTTTCCCAGACCGTCGCCAATAGCCCATTGAGCAGCTCTAGTGTGACGTAAATGAATATCAACAAAGTATATGTCTATTTCTTGTTAACGGAAATTTAAATTATCAAAACGTAAGAAAAAATGTATCATCTTTTCTTCTACAAAATTTTTCCCGTGTTATATTTATGAAAATATGTTGGCAGACGCAATTTCAGATTCTCAAAAGTACGCCAAAGCGTAAAGACCATTTATATTTCCCACTGTCCTTGTAACCCTAGTTAAAAGGGGAATAAGTAATAGAGGGAGGGGGGGAATAAAGCTTCGGAGAACATGTCCGGGCTTTTGACTTTGAAATGATTTCACTTCACTCTTCTCTTCATCCAAGTGTTAGATTGTATGGTCAGCGAATAGAGATCGAATGAAGTCCACTTTCTCCCAAGTTTCATCTGTTTTATTTACTTTATCGTTTTTTTTTTCGTTTTCTTTCTTAAATTCATTCACTTTCGTCGCTTAAGAAGAATTGCTTTTTACTCGATGCTTTTAAAAGTTTTAGCCAACAATGGATAGAATACTCGAATTTTTCCTACTACTTCTGATTATGACAGAAAAATCCTTCTTATCTGTTTGCTTTAAGCTGGCGTTCTTTAAAGGAGGGATTTATCAAAAGTTCTTTGTTTTTCTTGTTCTGAATTGAGATTTTTGGTCGAATTAAAATGAAGCTCGTCACACAAAAACAATTCAAATAAAAAATATTATTTTTATGATTTTAGAGCAAATGTTTGAAAACCAAATGTAAGAAAATAATTTTCATGGAGATATGTCTCGTTGGCCTGCCCAGAAGGACACAATGCGTTGCCCCCTCCAAACTAATTTTATGCCTCCTCCAAAGTTTATTTAAATCTATCAATTGGGCAAGTAGAAAAATCTAAAAACTAGTAAAAGAATTTATAGAACAAAAATTGCTATTGGATACTGTCAAGGTTTAAGGCAATATTAAAGGAAATAAGTAAATAATCAGAAGTAAGGTTGAGAAAAAGTTTTTAAAAAAATCCTAATGTCAAAAAATTAATTTTATAACGATATAAGTCTAGGATTAAGTTATTTCATCATTTAGGATTAAGGTATTTCATCATCTGAAGAGTTTCTAGAGTCCCTAAGTTATCGTCTCGTTGTTCTCGCTAATTTGTTTGGAATCTATAGCTGTAAAGCATCTTTTTAAGAACTTCAATCATTGTACTTTTAATGTTGCATTAATGGTTTGGTGGGTAGTTATTTGGAAAAGCTTTTCCTTAATATTCTGTCATGTATTTGAGAAAACAACGTAAGTGCTTCATAATTGAGTCCGAGAAAAGAGGCTTGACAACTATATTCTTTCTATTGCTAATGCTATACAAGCTAAAATAGAATTTCAAAAAACTGATAAAAAAGAATTTTTTTTTGAATTTTTTGTTGTTGAAATATGTGGCTTACGGTACAAAAATGATAAATATATAAAAATCTCAATTTTGAAATTTTTGTCGATTATGTTGATTTTTCAATTGCACGGCTGTATTCTGGTAAAGTGGGCAGTTAAAAATGACGTGTTAGTGACTTCCAGAACATTTAAAGACGGACAGATTATTTTCATAGTAATATTTTTTTAAAAAAAGAATTTTAGAATCATTGTAACTGAAATGTAATACTATAATTTAAGAGTTTTTAGCTTGATTATGAGTGTTAACATTTCGGAAGAATCACTTACCTTGCTTTTTACAATTGCTTTCTTTATCTATAAAATTACTGTCTTGATTTCTCTGAATTCCTAGAAAAACAAGTTTAAATTTAAAGAAATGGAGTAGTTTAAGAATGTAGTTACTTTTTGCAAAAATGCATAACAATCATATAACTTGTTTTTAATCACTCTATCCTCAGTATTGAAAACGCGTTTCCTGCGAGAATAATATGTTTTGTTTGAATTTTTACATTTTTGCATCGTAGTTATATTTGATTATTTATTTCCATACTTTCGTTTATTTGAAATTGAAGAATTGATGTAAAAACTCATAAACAAAAGTCAGAAATTTTATTTTATTGTTGTTAAAATAATAAATATTGTTGCTATTATAAAGAATTTCTAAAATTGATTATTTTTGTTCTTAATCAAATGATCTTAATCCTGACTTGTTTTGAAAATGATTGTATAGTTCGAGCACTGTAAAAAGAATGGAAAAATAAAATTATATCGTCAAAGGTGTGAATTTTAGATTACGCTACCCGACTCCCTTTACTTTTTGCCAATTTAGACTTAATCATCAAATTTTAGATTTTTAGATATAATAAAAGAATTTTTTCAACTCTCCAAAACCATTTGAACTTTAGTTTGATACCAATTAGAACATAAGTTATGAGAATTTAAAGAACAATATACTTATTAGTATAAAGCGGCTGCCATGTGTTCAACCTTAAATCTCGAAATCTTTTCTCTCCTCAATCCTTTGACACAAATAGGACAATGTTGTCCCTTTTATATACTTTTTTCGGATAATTTAATTACACGAAAAAAAATATTTTGGCATTTTTAAATAGTTAAAAACTATTTAATAGTTACTAAACAAATCTTTTAGATCATTGGAATTATATGTGTACTAAAATCTAAAATATGTAGTTTGAAATTTTTTTTATCATTCATATTCAAACATTTATCAATAATTGATTCTGTAAAATGAAGAAAATTCATTGATAAATAATTGTTTCTCTTAGATCCAAATAAGAGCAAATCTGAAAAATTATTGTTAGATGAGAGCCGTGTTCGGAAGATTCGACCTTTAACGCAGAAAAAGTCACTAGTGTTCCATGCTGTATTTCATAACCATAAATTATTAAAATGCTAAATATAATATTTTTCTCTTTTTTTGGCCTAAAATAATACAAAATAATGAAAAAACTATGAAAATACATTTAATAAAAATTCTGCGTGAAAGAGTTAAACATGTTACTTTGCGCAGACAATATTTTAAATAATGAAATAAGATATGCCATTAATGTAATGTCGATCCTTAAAATATAATTAGATCTTTGTTTCTCCTCTAAATAGCATATAAAAAAGAAAACTTTTGGTGGAAAACTTTTTGAATTTCCTATCAAATAACATTTTCAGTCAATTCAGAAAAATTCGTTGAAACTAATAGATATTAAGTATCCTCATGTTAAAAAAAAACTAAGTAGCATGAAGTAAGATTTGAACAAAAGATTATCTTTTGAACACATATAGAAATGACAAAAGAAATTCATGCGCGTTCATATTGTATTTCCTGTCACAGGGGAAAAAAACCCTGTTAAATGATACATCTACCAGAAGTAAATGAGGAAACAAAGCGATATTGCTCGAAAGACAAAAAGCGAAACGAGAAAAAAAAAAGTTTCGATGATCCCTTCCCTTATAAATACCCGAAATAATAACTAGATAGTGTAGAGATTATGCCCATCAAGATGCCGAGAATGTGAGAGCGTGAAAAAAAAGATTATATACCCGTCAGTTGCCGGCTTTAGTTTCTGTCGTTTCATTTCTCCCCCGCGTCATCAAACGCGAACGAAATCTGAAACCGTAGGAAGAAAGATGTTATATAGATATAGAGAATACAGAAAATCTTTTGCTAGCGGACGGAAGTTATGGGGAAATAGTAATTTCCGCTCCGTGGCGTCACCGTAGCCCAGATGGCCTGTTGCTGCTGCCAAATTTGCTCATGTAGAAACCTTAGAAATGTTTGTGAACTTTGATGATAGAATTTGGGATTGTTTTCCTTAAAAATTGGGGTGAATTTGAAAAAAAAAAAAATATTTTCAATCACTTTTTTGATTAACTGTTGAAGAAATAATAACTTTTATTGAACTAAGGAAGAATAATGGTATGTGCTGGGTTGTTTATTACAAAAATGATATTAGTATATTCACTTAAAACCTATTTCTTCAAAAAATGTATGAAAAAAAGGGCGTTGTTCAAAGTTTTTTGTCAAAGGAAAAAGCAGAAAGAAAGTTAAAAAAAAAAAAAGCTCGAAGCTTAAACTCGAAGCAAGTCTTCAATTTTAAACTATGTTGTTTAAAACATTTATTTGGACTTAAATGGTAAAACATAAAAGAAACCGTTAATTTGCCTCAATTTTTTACCAACATAAAAAGCATTAAAATCAATGATTAATTCTCAATATTTACATAATTTTATTAGTTCAAACAATGCATTTTCAGAATAACTTTTCATATTAAAGAAATAAATAAATAACAAACTATTTTCCTTTTTTCAAAACAGTGGATTTTTTTTCACATTGAAAATTTGCATCATTTTTATAACTGGCACTGGCTAAAGATGGATAAAACTATGCCTAAACTTAACATTTAACAATAACTGTCGCAAACTCATAACAGTTTAATGGCAAAAAGTGCAATTTCATATGACGACTGAGCTTCCGAAGAACCTGTCTTAGTACAATAATTTTCATTATTCTAATAACTTGCTTATTTTTATGCAAAACAAAACATAATGGCTGAAGCACAGTCTACTAAAATGCTTAAGCATTTTATTAGACTGTGCTTCAAACCAGTAGCGTATGTGTTTTAATTACTGCATTCAACCAAAGCTTCTTGTCCTTGTTTATGTATAATTCTCTTCTGATATTATTGAATCTATTATTAAAAAAACATTAGTAATGCAAAATAATTAGTATAGGTTTATTAACTTACGTCAGTCTGGTAAAGAGGTGATATAGACTTTAACTATTATTATTTCCTAACAATCATCGTTTAATAATTTGCAATGAATAGCGCTTTAGCATAACAACCGTTACTGTGAAAGAGTTTTATTATAATGAGAGAATAAAGTTATGAAGGAACTACTGCAACAATGTAGTAGTTCTATGTACTCCCTTACGCAAGTGTAATTAATAAACCGTATACATTATATCTTTTTATTTATTAACATACTAAGCATACTACTCCATATATTTTTTCTCAATATTTAACAATGTATTTTGTTATCGTTTTTACTTTATCCGTTCAAAATTGGTGGTGATTATCAACATTTCTAATCACTTCTTCCAAGTATTGAACTAGTGGAGGAAGTTAAAACTTTGTTGCCAGTTTGCAAAAGGCATTTCTATCGGAAATAATGACGTAGACAGACAGACGGACGGGCAAAGAAATTCGATTAAAATCAGCCTCGAATGCTCCCCCTCTCTTTCTGAAAGTCGATTTCGCGTTGCCTTTAAATTAATAAGGACTCGTCGTTAGCTCGTGATTGAGCAGCTTCTAGAATACTCTAAGATAATAGAGTTATGCTTACGGGAACATCTCGCATATGTCTCTGCCTGCAAAAGGGACACCTTCCTCAGAAGGACAGTGGTTTGAGTCTTGAATATACTTGCGATTTTGAACTAAGTCAGAATGCCGGATTTTAAACTAGACGACATCCTGAATAATTTTTATATATCTTTTGGGTTCGGTGGTTGTAATAGATTTATTTAAATGGATTTTAGTTAAATGTTTGTTAATTATGGCAGCTTTATTTTCCAATGTAATTAACATCATCAAAAAATCAAATTTTCTCCTATTACCCAAAAATCCAGTTGTAATTTATCTCATTAAGTAGTACATTAAAGAAACTAGGCAATTTAAAAACTAAATACAGTAATTGAAATGGATTTCGAATTTTTATGATATAAATACTTAAAGCTTGTCAGTTCAGCGTTAAAGTTTACTTAAAGCTTTTCAGTACTATTAAAAAATAGAAAGCGCTTTAAAAAGATGATTATTAACTTTCGTAATGCCCTTCACAACAGTAAGAAAAGAAGACAATTTTCCTGTATTACCGAAAAAATCAGTTGTTATTCTATTTTTAAGGAGTATTTTATTTACTCTTCATTGTAAACCAGGTGAAAGACGAAGAATATTTCACTGCACTCCTTATTTAAAAGAATATTTTTTTGCCCTCCATATTTAATTGAATTAAAAAGCGAATTCCACGAACATAAAGTACTGTTGCTTTTCACCAAATTATTATTTTTATTTTTTATTTTAGTGGATTTGAATTATTTTTGAGTAGCAATAAGGGAAATTTATGATGTTGTCGAAATTATCGAAAAGTGGACCAAAAACAAATTGTAAATTAATTGCTTAAAGAAGTCTTGCATTTTGAAAGGTTTATGGTAAAATGAAATATATGATAAAGTTTTACACATTTTAAGTTGCATTTTAGAATTGAACAATCTATGTGAATGTCTTTGTGTACTAGAATCGAAATGTAAACTTTATAAGCTTTTGAATTAAATGCAAAAAAAAAAATAATAAATAAATAAAAGTGTTAAAGGAGGTTTCCAAATTGTTTTCCGAATTTGTGTTATGATAGCTCGCAACTTAAAAATGTGTCATTTTTTTAAAATTTTAATTTGATTATCTTTTTAAAAAAAATATTTCTCCGAAATAAGTTCCAGATATAACATTTACCTGTTCAAGATATAACATTTTGCAGTCAATTTACTATTTTATTCGAAGAGACAATAAGTTGAACATTACTACAAATTTTTTTGTAAGGTCTCTTTTAAGCTCATGTTCCTTCATGTTTCAATTCATTTTTTATATAAAGAATTCGATATTATAGGTAATAAAAGGAAATAACCCGAACCCTAGTGGCAGTAATTTCCTGTTCTTTTCTTACATTCAGTGGACTATTACTCAACCAGTCAGTTTAGGCTGAGTCTGTCAGAAAAAACGATGATAACACCTATGGAGAACGAAGAAAACTCATTTTCTTTCGCAGGTATTGTTTTCATTGTCAGCATTATTACTGAAAATTATTTGTTGAACTCAAAGGGTTCAGCGTAGATGTATGCATTCAAATCATTTCATTTATTTGAAATTCATGAAGATGAACTTAGCATTTATAAATTACTGTTAAAGGAGAGGTATTTACCATTAAAGATATTAAGACGGGAACTAAAAAATCAAACTTGAAAGTTATAATTAATCTTATTAGAAATAGGAATAGAAATCCAAATATAAAGAAGAAGATTTTTTTGAATTTTTATTATTTTTAAATTTTTTTACTACCAGCGTTTATCAACCAATTCATATTGGATCTCGTAGTTTCGTAGTTTTGAATCCAGCCCGGAAGACAAGGAAATTTCTGGTTCAAGTATTGGTCGTTACATGGGGAGGAAAACCACAAAAATGCTTCATGGTCAGACTGACGGCAAGGAGATTCTAATTCCTGATTAGTGTACCACTGGGGGTATTTTACATTAGAACTTTGGTCGGAGAAAATCGATCTTCTATCACCAAGATTCAAACCTGGGTTACCTCATGGGGGGACGAATACTCTACCTAACGAACTCAGCTTAATATAGATTGTCGAAGTTTTGAATTTAAATACTCTTTTGACATTAAGGGAAAGCACAAATATCCTTAAGCGATATGAATCTACAAAAGCTTTCCTTTCCAAAAAGACAATTGTTATTTAATCAAAAAAAAAAAAAAAACGTGAATAAAACACAAATGAAAGTACATAAATTGACATACTACAGTTTCAGTTCCATAAATAAGAACTTTCCTTAGTGTCTAAATCTAAATGTTGAATTTAAATACTCTTTTGACATTAAGAGAAAGCGTAAATATCCTTAAGAGATATGAATCTACAAACGCTTTCCTTTCCAAAAAGACAATTGTTATTTAAGAAAAAACAACATGAATAAAACACAAATGGAAGTACATAAATTGCCATACTATAGTTTCAGTTACATAAATAAGAACTTTCCTCAGTGTCTAAATCTAAATGTTGAATTTAAATACTCTTTTGACATTAAGAGAAAGCGTAAATATCCTTAAGAGATATGAATCTACAAACGCTTTCCTTTCCGAAAAGACAATTGTTATTTAAGAAAAAAACAGCATGAATAAAACACAAATGGAAGTACATAAAATGACATACTATAGTTTCAGTTCCATAAATAAGAACCTTCCTCAGAGTCTAAATGTCAGAAAAAGGATTTTTGAAGAGACAATTTCTTTTCAACGTTTAGACATTAAGGAATGTTCTTGTTTATAGAACCGAAACTATAATACGTCTATTAATGTATTTTCATTTGTGCTTTATTTACATTAACTTTTGCTATAGTCTACATACCACAAAACATACCCTTTCCTTCGTTACAATTGTTATTATTTTAAAGTCGAATAAAATTGGAAAGGTCAATTTTTTCGATGGCTCTAAGTTTTTTCTCGGTTTCATCGCATTTGAGTAACTGCGAATCGACTGTATCTATTTCAAAGCATAAAATGTTTTATTTGTAAAAGATGTGACTTAATCTTCTGTTCTTCTCAGCCGACCAGTTGTATACCTTTAATTCGTTTCAAATACTTGCAGCTGGGAGAGGGTGCACTCATATTCCTGTCTCTCTGGTTTTGTTTTATTGAATTCACTTCACTTCAGAGGAGAGAAAATAATCGGAGAAAGGGAAATATACGTGTTATCAGCTCAGAGGGAAATTTAAATGTAGCAATGATGTTAGTCGTCTGATAAGTATAACGGGAGAGAAAAGAGTCGTTACGCTTGTCAAGAGAGTTACGCTTGTTAAGGAGGCCAATTAAAACTTCTCAATGAATATTTGTTCAATTGAATTAGGGAATAAAGAACTTTCTTTTCCGCATTAACGACAATCATTTCTGGTTTCCTAATAAGAATTATTTCATAAGTTTTCTTATATCGAAAGTTTGACTGCTTGTAACATAGTGTTTTTATGGTGGTGAATTTTAATTGCTTTTTTTCTTATCTGTTGTAAAAGGAAAAAAAATTAAACTATTTATTTAATAAAAGAATTCAATATTTATTAAAATATGAGAAGCAAGCAGGGTGATCTGTAGTATTGAACATCCTTACTGTGTCCATTTTTAGAATCCCAGTAAAAAATGGAATAAATTTCGCACGTTAAGGAGTTGCGAATTGATATTTAATCAAGAAAGTAACTGAATCCCTATTGAAATTTACAGAATTTCTAAAGCGGAAAACGGAAGCAAAAATATCAAAACCAGTTTGATTGCTGATGAAAAGGAGATTATGGGAGTATCCAATTGTCTTTTATTGACTCCTTACAATTTTACCATAATATCTTTTATTTATTCCTATAATCCTTCTATATTGGTGTTTCCAATTATCTCCTTCTAACTTTTCTCTGCTTCCTCCGGCATTCAAACAGGTTTTGATCGTTTCAGTTCTGCCTTTCCCAGTATTGATTCGGTAGATTTCGATAGTGTAATTGCGATAGTGATCCCTCGCATAAAAATTAATTTGAGACACCTAATGCGCATATTTATTTGACTAAAACCTCTCAGAAACACATATGAAGGACAGCCATTATAGAACACCCTGTGTAATTTCTAAGATACTAAGATTAAGTTAAGATACTAATTGCAAGGAAATTTTAAATCATCCGATTTAAAAATGAAAATTCCAATGCGCAGCAAATCAGAGAAATGCAATGAGATTTAATTTTTAAAGAAATCTTGAGATTAAACTTTTGATTCTTTTTAAGGTTAAAAGAACAACAAAATTTTAGAACGATCCCCCAAAATATTTCATTCATGCAGGAATTCCCGCTAGAGTTTGATCTCCAGTAAAGATTATATTTCGAAGCTTTGTTGCCACCCACATTAAAGGCTTGACAGCAAAAGAAGAAGAAGGTTACTTTTCTTTCGTATCAAAATATACTCTTAACAAATGCTGAGGGATAGCATTCGTAATTAGGTACTTCAAAAGGTTACCTTTTTTAAAAATTTATCTTTCATTTTGGCAGCCACATGAAAAGGTTCAGCAAAAATAAAAGCACTTCTCGAATATCTAAAAAATCTATTTAACCTTTTATAGGACAGTTTTTTTTCCTAGTAAAGTTGTGTTAAAATATTTTGGGGATTGAGATTTGTTTATGAAAAGAAAATCAGCTAGTTTATTACTTAATTATAATTTGATTTTTAAGGCTATATTTTGGTGATAAGGTGGACAATATTCCCAAAATTTTACCGAATTGGCCATAAACGTGAACTTCTCTGCTTATAAATAACTGGATTTATAAACAAAATTTAAAAATCAACTCGATGAGAAATGATAAAATGAACAAACGTATAAAGCGCAAAAGAAAATAAATTTCCAGTGTTGGACTCTCTTCTTGACCCCAGTCAAACCTTTATTATTACCCACATTTACGTAAATAAGCCCTTAATTGGGACTTAATATGTTTTTCTGGTGTATTCAGCAAATGGCCGAACAAATCATAGAGAGAAAATATATAGGTAGATAGGGAAAATTGGTATATTTAAGAATTAATGAAATTGGTATGAAGTGTATTTCCTAATAAAAGGTTAACGCTCTTAAAATTACTGAAAGCATGAAAGAATTTTTTTACAAATGAAAGTTTAATTAACATTACAAACAATTCTTTTCAAAATGAATAGGATACTTAGAAAGTTTATAAAAATTTTTCAGATTTAGTGAGCAATTAAATAAATGAAAACACCTTATTAACTTTTGATTCAATGATGGGATTTTCAAGTATTTAGATTCAATGGTTCAAACGACCTATGCTAATAATGGAGCTAGCAGAATATTATTAATTCATGCAAATTGCAATATAATTTAAGTTGAGAAATCAGATTCATGCACATTAAAAAATTTTTTTTTTTCGGAATAACCGTAACTTTTACTCGACGAACTTGGATTCTTGACCCTCAAATGGAGTGAAGTAACCCCAATACGAAAAATATGCCCTCAATCTGTTAGGCAAGAGAGCAGCCAAAGGTTTGGACTCTTTGATATAAATTTAAATTTTTGCGTATTTCACCATAGCTCGGAAACCAATGAAGAGAATTAATTTTTTTTTTTACTTTCAGTTGTAAAATGTGCTTACCCAAAGATAATCTCCCACGTTATGTATTTTATAATTGCTTATTAATTTTAATTATTTAACTTATTAATGGTAAAAAAACTTAGTAAAATGTAAGGTATACAAATTTTTACGCTAATTTAAACCATCATTTTAATTGTCGACATCCGAAATTTGAAAAAAATCAGTTAATTAATTCTCAAATTTTTAAGATCCCATTTTCCCGATTGCGGCTTCCTTTCATATTTTGAGGATCAGCAATCCAAATTCGCAGGAGAGATTGCATAGTCGGGGAAAGTAAGTCGAATAAATTTGTTATTAAAAAAGTATGTTTTTGAATCTGCTTTCGTGACTTAAAATGTAGTTATTTAGCACAATTAAGGTTAGGCTGTTGAGACATCAAGATTAAGATCTGGTATGAAAGTAAAAAAGGATCCTATCTTTAAACCAAGAGTTATTAAGATGCTTATTTTTGCACACCGTAAAAAGTTTTTACCTACAAAACTAGTTGTGATGTTTACAGCGCAATGAGCAAAATCAGTTTCCACTGTTTCTGTTTACCTCATGACCAAAGGATTCCAATAAAGGTTTTTTTACGCTACTGAAAATGCATCCTAAAAGTTTCTTTTAAAAAATATTAAATTTTTATGGTATTTTCATTAGTTATGCGTACTAGTAAGCAGTTACTTGTACAGCCTATGAAAAAAATGTAACTAAAATTCAATAAAATATATAAAGAAGCAAACAATGAAAAAATGAAAAATATGACAACTGAAGCTGAAGTTGTCATAAGTGCAAAACCTGGTGTGGTTTTTCGTTAATTTCATTTTAGTTGAAGATTTGTAGTGTGTTGTGTGCTATGGCCTTAGGATTTATTGTTTGTAAGTAAGTTTTTGAACATTGTTTTTTTTTGTATTAGTTTAAGTATTATACTTTTGTATTTGGTTTTTGTAATTTGTATTTTATCTTCTCTCTACCTGGACTTTTGGCAAAACCTTTGGGGTACAGAGAGAGCAACTTAGACATTTGTCGTACTCTCTCGATAAAAAAGGTTTTGCATTTATGACTTCTAGGGCTGGACGTCAGCTTTGGTTGTGATATTTTTCATTTTTTTCATTGCTTACTTCTTTACATATTTTATTGGTTCTAATTTTCTTATGGAATTTCTGCTGCATAGTGCATTTTTCCACTGGAAATATAGTTTCTAATTGCTTTTTTTAATAATTTTGATTTATCTTCTTATAATGCAACAAAGTTCACTTTCTTCAAGTTGGATTGTGTGTCTAAATTTTTGTGTTTCATTTTTCATTCATTAATTTTTTTTAGTTATAATATTCCATTTTCTTTCGTAAAAGATTTGCATTCTTAATTCATTTTCGCATTTACTCATTTATGCATTTCACTCTTCTTTGGAAGTATATCAACCTGAATTTATTTCTAAATATTTGTGAAACTTGAGTTTTTCTGTTTTCTCAAAGAATGCATGTCAGTGAGTTCTTGTACGCATGCCACCCTTGAAGACTCTATTCAGCAAACAGACTCAGTAAATCACATCGTAAATATCATCATTTCTAATCCTGTTCATTTTATTACATTTCTGGAATTGAATTAAAAAGGGAAAGACTTATGATACTATTATTAGAAATTATTGTCTAAACACGAACTCCAACTTTAGTTTACAATAATCACAGGAGTAGTCTAAAAATATATTTCGTGGTAAGTACCTCATTGCTCTTAGAGTCCCATTGACGTCATGGGAAAACTATTTTTTTCCCCAGTCACCGCTAGTTAATACGTTAAATACTTTAGTCTTTTGAATGTTAAAGAATTTTAAGCTGATTCCTTTATGATAACATTAATTGATTTTCCCCATTGAAGAAAACCAAGTAAAACGTCTAGACTAAAGTTCCAAAAAAAAGGGGAGGCTTTATTTGACAATGCAATTATTTTAAGTCAATTGATGCATAGTAATTTGGGTACTTAAATTTGATTGAAGTTATAAGCATAATAAAATATTAAAAGTTTCAATGCAAATAATGTAGTTTTTTTTCTTTAGCTGTCTTTTTAACTTGAACCCCGAACAGCACCCTCCGAGAGTATACATATGCAAAGGAGCGGGAGGTGTTTCCCATAAAGCCTAATTTCATTTAAAAATTCATATAAAATCATTACTTCATTTAAATACAGAGACAATTACAGTTTATTTTCATTGATAGTACCTGAATATAGTGTAATAAAATGTCCACGATATTTAAATAAATTACAAAACTGGCCTAAAGCATACAAAATAGTACTATCAAGTAAATCCCAAACTGCAAACAAATCTACACCATCAAAAACCAATAAGCATTCTATCTTTTTGCTACCACATCAGTTATAAACACAAACTTAGAACAGGGCTGTCCAACTGGAGGCCCGCGGGCCGCATGCGGCCCTCCAGCACATATTGTGCTGCCCGCCAACTTTTTATTCAGGCTGATCGGCCTTAGTTTTCCCATTAAAATGTAAGCAAATTGTTTCATAATCCTTCTGTTCCATTGTTTTATAATTAATAATCCTACTATTAATTGTTATTGAATAAGAGGTAAGAGGTTATTGTTCAACTTTTTCAAACTGCGGCCCGCCAGGTGATCAGTGACCGGAATTCTGGCCCGTGGGCTCTTCGCAGTTGGACAGCCCTGACTTAGAACGCAGTTATTCATGTGCAGTTTCTTGCATTGAAATAATAATAATAATAATAATAATAATAATAATAATAATAGTAATAATAATAATAATAATATTAATAATAATAATAATAATAATAATAATAAAAACACCTTAGAACCGAAAGCGCATATTGTAGGTTAACCCTTTGCAAGACATTATTTGATATTATAATGGACTTCAATCACCATCTAGTGTTGTTTGAAAATTGAAATTAAGCATTTCAAATGGAAATCACGTCCATGTGATCATGACCTGCTGTGTCGGAAAGGCTCGTCTCATATATGACGCCGTGAACAGGAAGGGAGATTTGGATCATCCAAATATGTGATCACGGCTCTGAAAAGATTAAACGCAAATTCTTATTCTTTCGATTTGCTTTTTTCACAAGCTAAGGTTTTGAAATAAATTTAATAAAGGGCAAAATGTACGTTTGTCTATACATTCTAACCTCTTTTTTACGTTTTGTTACATAAGTGCACAAATTAGACCTAAAATATAATAACTTTTTCTAAAAAAATTATTTTCATTATTAATGCATGCTAGAACAGTCTTGTGTGAATGTGATATTTATTTATAAGCTACCATATTTAAAAAATATATTTTTATTTCTTTGTTTTAACTTCAAGTTTGCTTTAAAGAACAAATAATTTGTTTTTAAATAAACCTTAGTTAAGTAACTTTGAAGTTCGTCCCAAAGTATTTCTATGCACCTATAATTTACTTCTTCAAAAAGGAATGACGAAGTGCCTTTCAAAATATATATTGTAGATAAATATTTTTTTTAGCACTTCTAGGCTTTAATGTGTACTTTAATCAAACATACGAAAAAATTAATGAGTTCAATCAATTAATATTTTTTGAATATTTCTTAATGGAATAAAATTTTTCTTAACTTTTATTGTCGAGACGTTGTTGGGGCCAAAAAAGAATTAAAGGAAGAAAATAATCATTATGTTCGAAAGTTTACTTGTATCTATTTATATAAGTGTAACTAACGTATATATAAGAAAGTTTATAAAAGTACAACTGTTCCGTGCGTAACTTTACTCTATAGAACTACATTATCTAGAAATATGTTCATCTTTTATGCCTGGTGTGCGAAACTAATGAAGTTTACCCTTGACAAATATACTCTATCGCAGGGGTTTCCAAATTTTTTTCGGTCATGGCACCCTGAAGGATCGACTTTATTTTGGCAGAACTCCAAGAATAAATGAATAAATTTCGTTAGCGATTGTTAGTAGATTAATTAACGAAACAATATTAATTATCTAAAAAAAATGTTATGTCCTGAATTTTATTTATTATTTTGTTAATAGCGAATTGATGGAGAGCGAAATTTATTCATCATATTGGTTTATCAAGATAAATCTGAAAGTTGGGTTTAATGTCAGATTCGGGGGTGGCATTTACTCTAATTCTTGATATTGTATGTCTGAATTGAAAATGAATTAACTGAAATGAGGTTCTAATTGAAACAGAAACGAAAAAGGACAAAAATAAACATAGTTCTTAGTTGAGATTTGGTTATTTTTATTCGTTGTGAAAGACTAATAGAGTTTTTTATAAAATGCTTATATCCTTTTCATAATTCATTCATTATATTGTTACTGAAAAAAAAAATCGTTTTCAATTTTCTTAGTTCACAATAATTTTGATTAAATAATTTCACAAAAAAACTGAAATATTAAATATATAATGCGTTATTAATTCGATACAAATTTAATTACAGGTTTTGAAAATCATATCTGAGATAAAAAAATGTTCCAATTCTCGGAATGTATATATATATAAATTTATTAGCACACTAGTAACTAGGTTTACTAATTATCCCAGAGAAATGTCAAACGCATCTAACCGTAACAAAAATTAATTTTGAAAAAGTAGCCATCACCCTAACGCATTTAATGAAAACATCTTACTAGTCCGAATATATTAGCAGTTACACATTTCGGGATGGATCTTATTTGCTTTTCTGAAAAACTAACTGGTCTTACTGTATGTTATTCAATAGAAAATCACTTTTCAGATGAAAATTTTTGCACAAATTTGTTGAAACTGCTTACTAATTAAAGGGTTGATAATAGAGAAACTTTTATTTTTTAATATTTTAAAATAATACGCTTAAAATATTATATTGTTTGTGAAGTGCGCAAAAAAAGAAATGGATCACAATGAATTCCAAGAAATTGAATTTTAAAGAAGATGTATTTTTAAAAATCAATTTCTCAGAAATTATTCGAAAATTTTGTATTTTGCCATTTAAAACTACATTATTTAAAATAATGTGAAAAAATTTATACTTTTACAACTCAAATTGTTTCCGGTGATTATTAAATAAAATAATAAAAAATAATAAATATTTACTGAAAGTTATATTTTGGATTGAATTATCTTTAAGTAAACGAATTTCATAATTGTGTGAAAATATTTTTCAATTCACGTAAAAAGTTCTAGTGGTGAAATATGCAAAAAGTAAAATTAACATTAATGGACCGAAACTTTGGACTGCTCTCCCTAACAAACTTTCGGGACCACATTTCCCAGATTGCGGCTAACCCCTATATTTTGAGGGTCGGAATCCAAATACGTCAGAAAAAGGTATGCTTATTTAGAGAAAATACATTTCTGTGTCTGATCTTGCAACTTAAAACATCGTCTGCACTAATCAATTAACATATTTAAGATCACTCCCTCAAACCATTAGGATAGAATACGAAAAAGTGAAAATCTGATCACTAGATCAAAAATTATTCGGGATGGTCCACTTTATGCTTTGAGCACTGTAAGGCAATGCTTAAAAATTTTGTCAACTGCATTAATAAATGGACAGATAAAATAAATGACTTAAACTTATTTTTTAAAATTATTTATTATTTATAAAATTTCTACTACACTCTAATTTCATCTATGTTTTCCAACATTTTCGGTTATTCTAATTTTCCCAAAAGTACCGCATACGAAATTTGGCATCCAATCTGTCGCCAAAGTATAAATCCCCGACACCGGCAAATTTGTAAAATTAAATTTTCTTATATCCTATCCGTTACACCTCTTAGACACTCCATTTTCTCGGTAGGATTTTATGCATCTGCATCACGAAAAAAAAAAAGCACACACAAAAGAAGAAACTTCCGTGGCACAAAAGGCGGAATAAAAAAATATATTTAACGCAACAAGAAAAGAGTTTGCATCTTATTTCAATTTCCATACACCTCCAAAAAGAAATAAGGTGGAGGGAGTGGGGAAAAATCTTTGCGAATATACAAATCTCAAATCCTACTCTAAGTTTAATGCGTCAAGTATTAAAAGCGATGGCGTCTCTTTGAAAGCAAAACGAATTTCCTATGCCCTATTCGCGCCAAACAAATAGAAGCCTCTTCTTGTAGACGTATATAATATACTACAGTGAGAATTGACCTGCATTAGGGGAAGGGTACCTAGAACCATTGGTAGCAAGTGACACATGTAAATGCGATTGGGGACCTTAGCGAGTGCAGCGGTCCCTGCCGGAAATAGCGGGAAGCCGACATATGCCTCATAGAATTACCGTAGACGCGTGGCGTTGCCAGTTTCTGAGAATCCAATTTAGTTCATAAGCGCGAGGCATCATTCACATGCAAATGAAACGGAGATGAGCGCCAGGGCCTTGGCGCTTTGAAATGGGGGCGGGAAGCATTGTCTACTATCTTTAGATATCGTTTGATGCAGCTCGCTTGTTCTCTGGAATGGAGTGAGCTACATACATTAGAGTTGGCTTTAGATTTATGCGATGGAATGTTCGAGTACCATCATTTCCAAGTGTTATTGGGACATGATGAGTTTTTGGTAAATTAGAAAGTCACGGGGAAAGTTTATGAATTCTTTGTTATTTAAAAGCTCACCTTTTAGATGTTTCTGCACCAAGTTATAAGCAACTTATTGATTATTTAATGGATGAAATAGAGTGCACATGGTAGATTAGATCTCATATATATTAAACAATGCAAAGAATTCTGCATTATAAAGAAATTGTTTAACAACTTCTCTACTCTCATACCTTATTTAATTTTCTGTACACCAAAACAATTCAATCTTGAATTGTTAGAAAATTGTAATGTACAACAAAAGTGGATAAATATGAATAATGTGAGATAAGAAACATTCCAATTATTTTATTTTGAAATTATCCGCCATCGACGCTGATTAGGATCATCTTTTAAACGTACTATATTCATGAGAAGAAGAGAGATGTGTAGTGAAAAAATGTTGATCGCACAATTATTTTTTAAAATTTACTTTTAAATTTCGTTTCTTGACTATAAAATTGAAGAAATATAGTAGTACTTAAAAAAATAAAAATAAGAAAAAATCGCTTATTACAAGTTTTTTAACAATATATAGTAAATTTTTAAAAAAATGGAAAAGAATACAATCAATAATTTGAACAAAATTTAAAATTTCCTTTCATGCAGTGAGAATTAACAGCGATAAGAAATATTTACTGTATGCAGTGCACTTGACAGCGAAATTTTGAGCTTAATGACTATTCATGGTCAAGTACATCAAGTTTATATCATTAACTGACACACCTGTAACTGATGTATGAAAAACTGATATTTAAGTTCAAATGTTATAAAGAATAATAAAGGTAATTAGAGAAAATTTTTAAAGGCAAAGTTATCAATGAAAAAGAGAATTTCGTTGTTTTCTGCATAAAACATATTAAGCAAATCGACGAAAAAAGTGTGTATATATATATATATATATATATATATATATATATATATATATATATATATATATATATATATATATATATATATATATATATATATATATATATATTTATATATATTTATATTTTACATATATATATATATTTATATATATTTATATTTTATATATATATATATATTTATATATAATATATACATACATAAATATATATATATATATATTTATGTATGTATTTTAATAAAGATATTTAACTTTTAAAATAAGGGGTTTATTAGTAACTAAATAAAGGGTCTACACAAAATATTTCTTCTTAAAAACAATTAAACAAATGTATTCCTAAATACTTTTAATTTAAAAACTTTAGAGTGCACATTGGAATATACATGCATTTTCATTTATTTTTATTTATTTATATATTTTTAAGGTATCACGAATGAATTGAAATAAAATGATACTTAGATTTCGATATTTATACGTTATAATCTAATCATAGTCAAGAAATAAGTATAGATTTACTTTTATATATTGAATCAAAATTAATAAATATATTTAAAAAATAACAAGTAGCATTGCACCAATATGACTAATGAAATAGTAGATTAGTGGAACATTTGACAAAGCTGATATTTAAAAAAACAAGCTTTACGTTAGAATCTGTAAAAGTGTTTCCCTGCAAGGCGAGAGATGTGGCAACAAAGCATCTTATCAGAAACTTCGTCTCTGAACTGAAGTTCTGTCCGTTTTTATATTTCTCTTTCTTCCAAATTCCTACAATTTTCCTCATTACATAATTTATTACTATATTTTGAAAGCGTTTTTTAAAGAAATATACATATGAAATTTTTAAAACATACCTCAGTAATGAAATTAGTTTCTTACTAATACATTTTTTCAAAACGTATATTAGTGAAATGAATTTTTTAAAGATGGATTTGTAACTTTTTAAAAACATATATCAGTAATGAAATGACTTTTTCTCAAAGTAAAGAAAATTTTGACGATTTAATTTAGCACCGAATTATAAAAAAAATTTTACATAATTTTTTTAAACTTCATATCAAAATGATTTCATTTTTCATTGATTTCAAATATTAAAATACACTCAGTATTGTGAGTAGTGGTTATTTTTTTTTCAATATCTGTACTCTTAAAGGCTCTCGGTTTGCGAAAAAATTTAGACTTTTAGGCTACATAAATATGAATTTAAGTTACGTTTAAGTATATTTCATTAAAGTAGTATTTTTTTAAATTTTAGGTTATTAATTTTCAGCATTAACTCAAAGGTAAAAGATGATTTCTTAAGAGACAGAAATTATTTTCAAAACCTATTTTTTTCCGTATAATTTTACAGTGTGCGTGGGAAGATATTTTGCTGAAAATTAAAGCTGAAATGAAACACGGAAATAACACAGATAGAGGAAATAGGCTTTCAAGAACTTTAATCATTGTTTTCTTAAAATTATACTTCTTATTTTCACACTCGCGAAAACAACTTTCTAATTTGAAGAGTTATCCATGCAAATGTAGTTTATGTTGCACTAAAGATTTTTTTTTTATTGCTTTAATAGTTTTTGATTTATTTGATCCCACTTTTAGAGTTTAATAAAATTTTCATAATTATCTAGCTGAACCTGAGAACTCATACTTCAGAAATATACATAAAAATGAGATATTTAGGGAGAATTTTGAAATCGTCTAACGGTCTAAAATATAAGATGCATTTCTTCATTTACTTCAATGTCGTTGGTGCTGCCATCTCTTCAAGAAGTAGTCAAACTCTTAGTTGTGACAAGTTTTTATTTTTCATAAAAATTAGAAGAAATAGAAACATTTCATATTAAGAAAAAACTATTTTATAAAAATTGTAATGAAATATATTATAATGATTGTAAATTAAAATTATATGGATGATTTTAATTGGTGATTGAAAAATTTTCAAAATTTTTAATGATTGTTCTCAGATTATAATTTCGTTCTTAAATGTTATAAAATATATTGCAAATATTTCAGCATACATTATCTATATTAAATGTTAATATATAATTATACATAATAAATATAATTGAAACAGAGCAAATATCACAAATATCAGTGATTCAAAAATTTTAATAGCTTTAAACAGCATATTTATACCTTTACGCCAATTGGATTTCAGAAAAGACATGGAACAAAAAATTATCCCATATCTGAGATAAAATATTATTTGATTCTATTTGTTTTGTTATTAATATCCTATGAAAATCCAAGAAGAAGAATGGTATTTGTCAAGTTTACGCAAACATGATCATTGGATCCCCATTTTGTGCATTTTGAGGATTACGCAAATCATTTTCACAAATCAAAATCGTTAAAAATTGGTTCTCCTCTGAAGTTACACTTTGAAGATAGGTGGTGCTGGGAAAAAGATGGTTTCTGTTCATACGTCGATCAGTAGAACAAGGAATAATACAGTGAAGAGGAGGAAGGGTAGACTAGTGAGGAAGTATTAATTAGGAAAGAATTTTGAGGAAAAGTAGTTCTTGTCCAACTCGATCTTTAAATTTGTTTTTTCTTAGCATCAAAAATTGCATTTAATTTTGAAATTTTCAGGAGATGTAAATAAGTGCGTGAACTCGTATATGTTTTTATGATTTCAATCGAATGCTCGCTCCAGAAAGTTCTCAAAATTTGAAATTCATTTTTCTCAAAATCAGTTTTCAGCGACGTAAACTTGGACTACAATGTTGGAACAGGTTAATTGTAGAAATGCTGTAAAAATATTTCCATCATTTTTTAATAATTTCATCGGGAGATTTTACTAGTATCAACTTAAAAATTGAAGTAGAAACTTAAAAAAAGACGTAGGCGAGAAAAAATTGCATTTCAACAAATTCAATGAGCGATACGGCACAGTATTTAATTAACTGCCCTTTAATTAACATTTTAACTTATGTGGAGAAACTTAGCTTTAACATGCCATTTAGCTTACAAACGATCAGCTGACGCTGATATCATAGATCACATCTGTGGGTATATGTGATCTCCTTCTTGAAGTGCAAGTACCTAATTTAAAATCAATTCCTGTAATACAATTCTTCATTCAAAAGGCGTCTCTATGTATTTTTTTAAAATTAGTACTTATAAACTACTTTGAAGTGGAAAACTGAATAAAATTTTTTTGGCAAATGATTATAAAAATTTCTCATACATTTTTTTATCGTTCGATAATTTTTTATTCAAAACTTTATTCTCTTTTTTGTTGGAATAGCTAGTTACTTGGGTTCAAATGGCGTTTGCCTATTAATCATGAAGTTTGGCTTTGAGGTGGAATGAATTACGATATTTAGTGAAGTTTTGATAGTAATTATAAAAAAAAAACAAAGAAATAAAAGACCTCATTTCGTATACCTAACCTCGTAGATCAATACAATGAAAGAATTGCGTTACTGTAATAGACAAATGCTATAGGTCAAAAAGTTTTCTTCCAGAGAATTTCCATATTCAAATAATTTATTGAAATTAGTCACATTAGACCTGATTGTTTTGTTGAAGAAGTATTTATTATTTTTGGCAAAATAATGATGGAAGAAATTAACTTTCAGGTCTGTTTAAATATTTAAATTTTTTTAATGTTTCTGAGTGCTCCAGCTCTTTTTTTGAAGTGTTTTGTTTCGGTATCTAGTACTTCTTTTTATCTGAATTTCCTTCATGTTACATCATGAAGGGGGTGCATATGAAGGAATTTGCAGAATCATGGTAATGTAAAGTAAGCGTTTTAGAAAAAATGAAGTTTAGGATTTAGAACCAGGAGCGATACTGTGGCAGCACTGGCAGCTTTGATTAGAATGTGATATACGTAGTGATTTTATGTGAGCTTTGTGTTGAAAATAATCCAAAGATAGGATGCTTTTCTTTCAGTTGGTACTTTTCCATTAAATATTTTTTTTACAGTTTGCAGCTGAATAAAATAATATTTTAATAAAATCAAAACATATAGCCACTATGTAACAATTTTCGAATTCTATGCTAATGTGTTAGGCAGATGTAAAGGGAATCTATAAAAATAGATTTTATTTAGCACTCAATTAAAGATTGTAATATAGGAGATTGCCGATTACATTATTGATTTTTATTTAGATTTTAAATATAAATATATATACATACATATATATATATATATATATATATATATATATATATATATATATATATATATATATATATATATATATATATATATATATATATATATATATATATATATATATATATATATATATATATATATATATATATATATATATATATATACACACACCGAAGAGCCATTACATTATGACCACCCTGCTAATAACATGTAGGACCACCTTTAGCCGTCAAAACTGCTAGCACCCACTGTGGCATTGATTCCACAAGGTGCTGATAGGTAGTCTGAGGCATCTGGTGCCAAGCACTCACCAACTGGTACTGCAATTCCCTCACATTGCGAGGGGGTAGCGTAGCAGCACGAATTTGGTTTTCCAAGTAGGACCACAAATGCTCTATTGGATTAAGGTCAGGTGAATTTGGGGGCCAAGACATGACTTGAAAGTCACTAGAATGTTCCTCGACGATTCGACCCTTATGACATGGTGCATTATCCTGTTGGTAAACACCATCCCCCGCAGGAAAAACTGTTGCCATGAATGCGTGAACCTGGTCTGCAACTATGTTCAAGTAGCTCACAGACGTCAGGGATTGTTCTATGAGGATTATGGGTCCTAATGTGCCCCATGAAAACATTGTTCCTGGGAGAGCCCATTGTTATAGATGGAGGGTGGTCATAATGTAATGGCTCTTCGGTGTATATATATATATATATATATATATATATATATATATATATATATATATATATATATATATATATATATATATTTATATAAAGTTTTCTCATTTTCAGCATTAATTATTTTCGTTGAATAAAATAAAATATTTCAATAAAATTTATGAGAAACAAGTTGCTCAATAACAATAACTTTCAAAATGCAAAAAATTTGCTTTTATTTGTTTTAAAATTAAAAATGTAGAGTTTTATTAGGATTTAAAATTGAAAGATAACAGTTGAAAAAAAATCTAAAATGTATCCAAATGTTTTTTTGTACATATTCCATATTCTCTCAACTCTTGCAATTTCTGATCCTCTCCCTATGTAACCGTTCCCGTTCACCCAGAATGCATTGGACAGGGACTCTGGTCCCTAACTGAAATATCCGTACCGGAAATTAATGTTCCTGTGAGTAATGGTTAACAGGCCTCGATTCAACCAGACAGCCACTTCCGGTCGATGGGGAGAGGAAAAAAAAACTTTTTACTTCTTCGGATTCTGTTTTGCAGAGCTGGTTTCGAAGAAATGAAAGTAAAAAAAACATGGAAAAAATATCGGAGGTAGTGGATAAATAGGATCACATTTGGGTTCGTGTGTTAAGCAAACAATGAAAACACAAGTCGAATATAATTTCATCGATGAAAAGAAAAAAGGGTTTCCGAAATGGGCTTCGTGCCTTGCATGGAATTTAAAATTGCTCACGACTTGTTCAGCATGTGCTGATTCAGAAAGAAGGTATCAAATTAGTTGGCGATGTGAAATGGAAGGGAGTTAGAATTTGTGTACAATCCAGCAAAATTCAAATAATTTTCTTTCTGACTTGTTGGTAAGATAGAAAATTTTAGTTGAAATAATGATGGTTTTATTTTAAGTTTCCCCTTTCAACTTTTTTATTTAGAAAAGCAGGATTTTTTTCCCTTCACAATATTTTTCACGTTTTCCGTCAGATAAACAGTATAAGTCGATTAAGAAAGAATGTATGGAATTATTAGTGATGCGAAAATAAATGAAGTAGAAATAAACTTCAGAATTGAATTTTTTTTAAAACAGATTTTAAAATCTTTCTACACTAAACAGATCAAAGCATTTTTTTCCTTTCTGAAAACCTCGTGTGAGACATTGAATGAGTATTAGGATACGTTCTCCAAAATATATTTTTGTTGAAATAATCTACTTACATTATCTGTCCAAAAGGAACTGGACACCCATTGTTGCGTACTCTACTTTACTTGCTGGGTCAAATACTACGTATATCGTCATAAAATAATTTTTATCACTTTTATTTCTGTTGTATTTACACTGAATTTAAGTATAATTATTTCTATATTTGTGATTAATATCATAATTGACTATTACAATATTACCGGTTGGGAAGTAAACCTAAAATACTCTCAGACCGTTAAGAGTTAATGTGATGTAAATCTCTCTTTAGTGTTGATTGAGGACAATCAGCTCATGCCTGGAGAAGCGTTCCACCAGCTTGTGATAGCTGATCATAGGAATTGACTTACAGACGTCCATCACAACTGGGATTGTGGAGGATGGAATCTGTGATCTAATTCATCCCGAATGTGTTTTATAGTATTTATATCGAGGCTCTGAGAAGGCCAGTTCAATTATTGAACACCCATTTTGTCCAATCATGGCAGTGCAAGCCTTGATGAGTGAGTGGAGCTGCTAATCTGCTGGAAGAAAAATAGGCCTTCCCCGAAATAGTATCACGGAGTTAGATCTACAGCATTGTCCAAAATGTCCACATACATTTCAGAGTTCACGCAGAAATTGTTGGACCCAGACCAGAGACCAGGAAAAACACCGGAATCAACAGCCATTTTCACTTCCTTAGATTCTTTTAACCAGATATTGCATAAAAAAGTGATATGAAAATAGTTGGAGCAATTATAAAGGTAAAACATGTCAGACTTTTTTGATTGAAAGCGTGCTGTACTACAAAGTCTGTAGACTTAGCTTCGATTTCCAAGTTCGAGCATTGACATTTTTTTCTCTTATTGTCTCTTCTCCTTCTTTTCATCTGAGACAATGCGAATGATTTAAGTTTTCATATAAACAAGGTTGTGATCAACTGGATATGTGAATATAGCCCATTATCTCATTAACTGAAGTGTGGTCAAGTGGCTATGTAAATACTGCCTGCGATTTTATAAATTGTTTCGTAAATATGTAATTGAATGTATGTACATTACCACGGGTATGGCAAAAATATTTTTGAAGCTGATAGTAAAATATTTTCAAATTGGTTTCCAGTAACTATGTAACTTCATGTAACCGTAAAAATAACTTCTGAGCTTATTATACTCTGTTGTGAGCTAAGAAGAAATCATTTTCCCCTTGGAGAGAGCCTGTTTGCATTTAAGTGCACGCTAAATGGATGCCAAGATCCAAAAACGAACGAATATCAACATTACAAGCTGTTAAAACGACGCAGCACGGCCTTCTTTTTGTTTTTCAAAAAATAGCACGAATTAAATCCCTGTCCGACGAGTTCAACTTTTAAAAGCTTTTATATTGGTTTGAAAGCATAATTCTGTAATTTGATAGGTAAATAAAATGGAGCTACGTGCAGTTGAGGATGATTACTTAAATCTTTCACTCAATGATCTTTTCTTATCTTGCAATGGAGTATAGTTCTAGCAACTTGGTTTTGTGTCATTCAATTTAACATTAACCAAGCGAGAACTTGCTTCCTGTGTTAAGTATTCTATTTCTTTAATGTTAAAGTTTTAACTCTTTTCGACTCCCTCATTCTTTCAGTAAGTTTAAGATTACTGCTTAATCTCTCCTAACCACAACTTTCAAATTTTAAAACAACTTCCACCTTTTCCTGAATTATTTGAGTATTCACGTATTTTTGCATACGGGAACTGACTTATTAGTAAATTAGAAATTATTGTTTTGCCATACATTTTTAAATTATTGAAATATTTTGCAAAATACTTTGGACAGTCCGGTAAAAAAGTAATCTCAGAAACATGACATTTACATAACTAGTGTTTATACTTGATAAATATACTTTAATACAAAATATGTAGGTCCACAAATGAAAAGAGCGATATCTGAAACATAAAAAACCAATTTGATTGCATGATGAAGCTTGGAAACTTTTCTAATAACTTCCTTTTAATTTTTATCTATTTCCTTCAGCAATCAGACTGTTTTCAGTATTACCTCCCTTAGTAGTGATTCATTAGAATACGTTTTTCCTCGATTTAATATTAATTTCTGTAATCTAATGTATCTATTTTTTCTAATAATTTAAGTATTCTAATAAAACATATTAAGAGTGATGATTATAGAACACCCTGGATACTAAAGTGAAATGCCTTTTCATGATTATCTGAGAACTTTATACGAAGATTTGATAAGCACAGTCTCAATGGTTTATTAAATAGTTATGTTCTTTTTCTCACTTTAAAATATTTTTTTAACAATTAACTAAAACAACTTACAAGTTTTAAAAGTTTCGAAAATGTCTAGTTTAGAAAAAATTGAATTATTTTTTTCACAATAATATAGTTGCTAACTGGGCATAGTTTTAAAGTTAACGTTATTTTTTTCCGGTGGAAAACGTTAGAATACAGTTTTCCCCAGCTTTAGAGGTTTAACATTAGCTTTAAGTCAATTAGCACAACATTTATTAGAAACATTTTGTCAAAGAAGAACAATTAGTTAATGTTCGTATAAACGTAGGAGGTAAAATATAAAAGAATAGCGAAATATACAAGTTAAAATCAGCTCAATGATTTTAATTGGGAGCACCAAAAAGGGTCGAAACATGCAAAATAAACATTGTTCCCCTTAGAATTTTTTCTTTTGTGTGCTGCTAAATTAATTTGGAAAATTTAGAATCTTCAATTTGACTGCGAAGAAAAAAGTTCTTAACGTTTAATTGCTCATTTTAGAAGAAATTGCGCCAAACTGGAATGGCGATTGAAGTAATTTCTTTTATCTCCATACAATGGTTGATTCATTTCATTATCATTTGCACTTTTACCTTTTATTTAACGTTTAAATTATTCAAACTTTTAGTTCATTATAAACTTTAATGGGTGATAAAAATAAATTGTTTTCGAAGTTTTTACGCTATTTTAAAGAAGTAACAATAGTTTTATCACGATTCTTTAAATTTTAAATAAATAAGTATTGGTTAGCACGTTGATAAGCTCTTCATGTCTAATGTTCTTTGATTGAAAACAAAATAAAATTACATTATTATGTATATGCTATGTTTAAGTGCATTTGTTACAAGATGTTTCATAGTATTAACGATACTTATTTTTTACCTATGTTCAATTTAATTTTTAAACTTCATATAATTTAAAAAATGTTTTTAAAATTTGTAACGAAAAACACGTAACATGAGGTTTAGTTCAATAATATAGAAAAAAAATCGAACATTCATTTAAATGTCTATGTGAAAAATAAATAAATATATTATGCATGCAAATAAAATTTAAAGGAAATATTGGAGTTTTTAAAGAAGTTCCTAATCACTTACAATTTTATATGATGCTGCATTGTTTCCTTGGATTTCAAAGCTATTTTTTGTACTGTAAATTTCTGTTGCTCTTTTGCATTCTATTGCTGGTTTCTTAAATCATATTTTATTTTTTCTTTGTATTGTATTTGGTTTATACCGTACGTAGTTTTAATAGTGTATTTATGTTATCATTATATATATATATACTTTTTTTATTTTTACCGTCGCAAGATGTGTCCTAGTATTAGAGATATTTATTTTCCCTACCAATGTTAATTTTAATTATCAAACTTCATATTATTTAAAAATTTTTTTTTTACAATTTGTAACGAAAAACATGTAATATGAGATTTAGTTCAATAACATAAAAATAAAAATTGAATATTCGTTTAAATATTTAAATAAAAAAAAATAAATATGTTATATATGTAAATAAAATTTAAACGAAATATTGGAGTGTTTAAAGAAGTTCCTAATCCCTTACAGTTTTATATGATATTGTATTGTTTCCTTGCATTGTTAAGTTATTTTTTTTGGTACTGTATATTTTTGTTATTTTTCATTGTATAGCTGTTTACATATTTTTATCGTTGTGCATTTTTTCATATTTTACTTGTGTTATCATCTTTTCTGTATATTTTTTATTTTACTAAATTAAATAAATCTATAATATTATTTCAGGTATTAAAAAAAATCTGAGTATTAGTAATATAAAATATTTTTAGAGTTCACTTAAAAAATTAACTTAAAAAATAAATAATGTGAACATGAATTTCTTTCTAAATATAAAATACATAATCTTTATAACATGCATTGAGAGCAATATTTTATAGCAAAAAGGCAAACTAGAACTCAATATTTGTAGCAAGATCGATTAAGACGCGAATTAGCGAAAACAGAAGAGATAAAACCCGCACTTCACTTTACTATCTAAGCAAATGCATTTTAACCTATTTATTTGTTCCATTCAATCTATGTCGAAAAACTCACCTTTTCATAAATATATATATTTATGCTTTAGTAGTTATAGAAGATTTTTTGCTATCACCACCCTTAATGTATGTTTTTTAAATGCTGGTAAAAAATTTGCACTTTACTAGTGGTAGAAAAGGACATATTTAAGAGGAAAAAAAGTAATTGAATCTCATAAAACATTGTTGAGATCAATAAAATTTTTTTTGATTGTAGTGTCTTATTTGTTTATAAATACTGAAGTTTATTTCTAATTTGGTTTTTCTTGTAGACACTGAGTTTTTCAGAATTTTTTTTTTGTTAATACGATATTTTTATTTCGCTAAAAATTACAATTTATAATTTAAAAAAAATATAGTTTATATCGCATAAAAAATCTTCCTTCAAACTAATAATACATTTTCCGAAATATTTGATCAATAGCATTTACATGAAAATAATTGAAATGCTGTTATTCAAAGAGGTGTCAAATGTTTAAGAATGACTGCTAGCAAGATACCACATATAGTACTTAATTGAGCTCCTGAATGAAAAATATAAAGAGGAAAACCGAAACTGAAGAACAGAAGAATCACATTGGAAGAGCGGCAGTGGGGAAATGTCAGATTCTTCTGTCCTTTTCTTAATCTAGATAAGATAAACTTAATCGCACAAAGAGGTTATGTAAATAGGTAGGTATCGATTGTACTACTTCTATCTCAAGTTATAACCTATGAAACCTTGGCTTAAAATTATTAATAAAATTCCGTAAAGTTTCGATTAAAGTATTTAGAGAAAATTAATAAAAGAAAATGCCGAAGAATACACCTTTCTAGCGCAAGTAATACTCACTTTTATAAACTGCCTCAGAAGGAATTATATATTTTCTTAAAGCTTTGATCAGCTCATTTAAAAATATTTTAACAGTTTTGATGCAAAAAAAAAAAAAAAAAAAAAAAATTCTGCGAAAATGTTATTTTTATTCCAAATTATAAATATACAGTTGACATTTTCTCTTTGGAAGCTTTAATCATTTCCAAATTTCTTGACAATTTAAAATTTTCATGTAGCACTGTAGGAAGTTATAGTACTGTTCTTATAGAAATACAGTGTTATGACAACAACAATTTACATAGAGTTCTACTAACTTTTATTGATTGCTTGAAAGAAAGATTATATCAGTTAGTGGATTATATCACTATCCTATTTTTGTGAAAGGCTGCTAGAATTAGATAGAAAAAAAGTTTAATTTGTGTAAACACACATTTAAAAAATTTTAATTACAGTATTAAGTTTTGAAATTCATTTTGCTTATTTTTTTATGCCAAGTCAGTGTTAATGTAAGTATTAATTTATCAGAATAAAAACTTCGGCTGTTTACATAGTATTTTTTCAGAAGTTCAATTTTCATTTTCTTATTTTTGAAATGAACTATTAAAACAACTATACTATTTCCTTATAAAATGAAAACTCTAATTATTTCATTAAATAGATTATTTAATTGATTTTAATTCATGGGAATTTTCATTTAATTTCAGAGAATTTCAAGAATTTTTTTTTTAAAATTTTATTCATGCATTCTCCGAGAAAAAGTTTTTATTTTGAAAAACTAAAAACAGCGACACCAATAAAAGTACTCGTAATTTCCTCTTTTATAAAGAACAGAAATAAAAAACAATTATTTTTAAGGCTTTTGATTATTTTCTTCTTTTTTATAACGAACAAAAATTGAATTAAAATAAAAACAAGACAACACAAAATAATTTCTAAAAAAAAACTCCTGAAATGAATTAGGATTAAGAAAAAAATGTCGGAAGTTAATGATTCAGTTAAATGATTGATGAAATCGTTAACCATAAGAATATTTGATTTAATCTACGCAAAGTGTTAAAGTTTAAGTGTTTCTTCACTTTTCCCCCCATAAAAAATTCTAGCAGATATCGAGCGAAAAATACCTGCTAAAGATATTAGCGAGATAAAAAAAAATATCAACATCTCTTTGTGAAAGCGAGCATTGTGCCAAATAAAATTCCCTTTGGCATTCACCCAAGTAAAGTACTACATATGAAGAACAAAAGAAAACAGAGAAATTGAATGTTTGAAAAACTTGGCAAAAGCCTTGCCTATTCTTTCATGCTTCTTTTTTCAATCCGTCAATGTTCGCGCCATCTAGTGTCACGTGGGAGCTACAAAAATAATGATCCTTCTTCTAAATTTCCCATTTTTTTATCCGTATCCCTCTTTTTGCAAAGTTTCGGCGAAATACAAAACCAGTTTAATTCATCATTGCGGTGTCATAGTTAGAAGACTTTCTCTGCAAAAATCTTCCCAATGGTATTCTCCCCCCCGGCCCCTCAAGGGGGGCATTAATCATCATTAGTGGTAGATTAATACGCATGAAAATGAATCTCGCACCAGTTTTAGTTGCTGAATGTAAGAGTAAAGTAAAACAGAAGATAAAAAATGTGAAAGGAAAGGATAGGGTGGCTGACGGTATTTTAGAAAAATTTGATGAAGGTATGTATAGGTGTAAAAAAAGTCATTTAGCTAAATAAAACTCAAAAACTGTTGGATGAAAAGTGATAATTTTCTTTTCCTGTTTTTATAAAAAAAAAGCGAATTGTTTGTTGAGGGATAGAGTAAATATTGCGCCGTCAGTGTCAAATAAATAAATAATATATGCCTTAAATATTAAAGATTTTATTTTATTTTACATCCGTCGTTTAACAGCAGTCCCAATTTTTGGGTTTACGACTACTAATGTTCAACTCTGTAGCCTTTTAATTTTGAACCAATCCTGAAGACTAGGAAACTCCTGGATCAGTACCCCCAGAGGTATTGATTTGTTATGGGAGCATGGAGAACTTTGCGACTCAACAGATTTAGCGTGCATCAGTCGGTATAAATATTAAAGATTAAAATTTGCTATGTCTTTGACCAGCCATAGCGATTAGTTTGAATCCAGGAAATTATTTTTCGCTTTTAAATTTATTTATTTGTGGGCTATGTCACGGATAGAATGCTCATAATTTTGCAATCATACTAAAAATAAAGATTTATATTTCTGATGTTTGTTTTAAATATTTAAATGCCGTTCAACAAAGAAAAATCGATTAAAAATCATGTAAACTGAACAAAAATAGAAGGTTTGTGTACAGTGAGAAACAAACCACCTTAATAACTTTTGATCTAATGATTGAATATTCTGGTACTAAGATTGAATATTCATGATTTACCTTAAATATGTTAATTAATTTATGATTGACAATAATACAAGTTACGAAATCGGACGAAAAAAAATTTAATTATTCTAGCTGAAAGTGCTTTTTATTTTTCGATGGATTTAAATTACTGACCCTTAAAATATTGGGGTTGCCTACAAAACCTTAGAAGCACAAGGAAACATGGTCCCAATAGTTTAGATAGGAGAGCAGATAGGAGTTTGGAAACTTTAGATAGGAGTTTGGAAACTTTAGATAGGAGTTTGGAAACTTTAATGTATATTCCACAGTAAGTATACTTCACCTTATCTCTACAATTTAACATATTCAAATAATTTTTGCACACATTTAGAAAGCTCGTTTTTCCAAAAATAGTTTTATGTAAAGAATAATTTTTTTTAAATATTTATTATATTACCATTTATTTTAATAATGGTCCAACGATTTTAAAACTATACAAGGTACACAAATTAAAACATTATTTTTAACTATGTAAACTTAAAGGACAAAATCCAAACTTTGAAAGGTATTGATAAAATAATTCTTGAACAATGATAGTTTAAAAATACCTCTTTTTTTCATAATATTCACTGTTGAAAACGACATAAAATGTTAGAAGTCCCCAATTTTTGACCACTCTCCTACCTAAATTGCGTATTAAAGAAAGTACGTTTTTGTGCGCGATTTTATAATTTAAGATATCATATGCACAATTTCGTATCGTATGTAAGATATCGTATGTCGAATACTTAAGTTTTTATCCCTCAAATCAGTGAAATTTCATTTTTGTGCAAAAGAAATCGGTTAGTTTAAAAGTTGAAACGGATTTTTTTTAAAATTTTTTATTCTGTACTCTTGTTCACTTGGGAAATTAAAAAAAATTACACTGAAACTGATTTAACATAGTATTAACTATTTACTTTTTTTAATGTTCTCTTTTAAACATAGATACTTAAAATTTATATCTAAATGTTCCTTTATTTATAATGAATCTGTCGTTGATAAAAATCAGTACGACATGCCGGTAAATTTAAAAGTTTTATAATACTTTAAAAGCTTTTTATAATAGATTTAAAATCTTTTCTAATAATTTTATGACAGAATGTTTCATACTAAGACTTTCGATTCCTTTCTGTTTCATCAATGAAGCTCATGCTGATGTTTTCCCCGCCCCCTTCCTCAGTAGTGATTCTTAAATTTTTACAGATTTATTCTTCTTAGTTATTAATAACCACTGTGTCAACTTTTTTTACTTTCATTATTGGTTAGGAAGCCAAAAACATACAATTAAGGGCAATCATTAGCAAGCGCCACTTGAAATAACTTTAATAAGTGATTTTCCAATCTTTTGTAAACGTCAAAAAAAAAAAAAAAATCCGATTTCTTAAACGGTTTTACATTTATCCTACAAGGTGAGTCTCTGTACGATATTCTCTTAAAACAAGGCTTCGTAAATTATTCCCCCCGTAATCAAAACACAAAAGTTCGAAAACTGACTCAATCGTTTTAATTAGAATTTTTTGAATTCCCACAATAACCCTCAATCTTTTAATTAGGATTTTATAATTAGATTTCTGGCGCAATCACCTTTCCTGCAAATCAGCGATAACTCTGAATCAAAAGAAAACAGAAAGACACCCCACACGGAACTGAAAATGTGAGACTTTAAAAAGTAAGCGATGTTTAAAAGCGTACGCGCCTAAGGTAAATACCGAGGTCTTCATCCGATAAAATCTTCAAAGAAGAAGGGGGGGGATGAAATAAAAATGAAGAACTCCCCTTTTAAAGACACTTAAGGAAGCTCTAACTTTCACTATTATGTTACTTTGCTCTCCTGTCGGCCCATGATTAATCGACATTGGAGTTAACTGCCAATGGTGGAGCCGAAAAAGATAACAACAACGCGAAAAGCTCAATATTCGAGTTAAAAATGCAAATTTAGAAGCTACTCGATAAACCATCTGGGAAAAATGCCTTTTCGAAATGGAGGGAAAGCGTATTTTTTTTATTCGTTCTTCTTTTAAATCTTTTCTTAGATAGATGAATACTTGTTCTGAACTTTTAAATTCCATTAATGAGCGAGGAATTATCCATTAAGAATGGAATAATTGCGATGCCCTAGGCGGTCCCCGCGCGCCTCTGTAGACAGCCAAGGCCTTGTCATGGAAATGCGTCTTTGCTGCAAAACAAGCAGCCGAATACAAAAGGTGTCGCAGGAGGGATCATAGGGGTTGCCGTGATTTTGCACATTATTATTAGCCATTAACTCCATGCATAAAGAAGTTTTTGTCGCCAATGAATATTGAAATAATTCGTTATGCAGCCAAATAATGGATGAAAGTGTTCCCTTATATCGGACCAAATATAACGAAATTTGTAATTAAAATTTCATTTATTCTAATTTATTTTAAAAATTTTGTTATCTATGAATTATACACTTTTTTAAATCATGTTTTTAATATTTTTTATTAGCTTATTTATGTACGCCACAAATATCTTTATCAATTCTGCTACGTATTTTTATTTTTATTGTTTTATTATCATTTTATTTCACTTAATAACCAGTGTTGAATAAACACATGTCAAATTCGTAGTTACCAATATTTAATTCCATAAATTTGTTATTTAGAGCCGGATCTAGAAGAGAAGAGGACTCATGGATCAGGCATTGGGATAACCTCGACGCTCGTTTTCGTGTAGAAGTTTCTGAGTAAAATTAACCAGAATTAGCGTTATATGGAGAGGAAAACTTATAATGTGGTGAGAGCAAAGGCTCATGATCCGACTATCTCTGTCTTTAATGTCCAAACTGTGGTCTGTAAAAGCCAATAGCAGTATACGAATACCCCAGTTATTTCCAGAGTTCGAACTTTAGTCATTTTAGTGGAAAGAGAGTTAAGAAAATTTAAAAAAAAATCTATGCACATTTCTAAGATTTCTTATCCAAACAGAATAAAAAGACATGCTGCAAAATCTAAACAGAATAAATAAATCTAAATCTAAACAGAATAACTAAATCTAAATCTAAACAGAGTAAATAAATAGACATACTGCAAAAATATAGTTTCTCAAAATTAAGCGAAAATGTGTCGTAATAGCTTTAACAAATATAGTCAAATTTGAAATCCCATGTATTTAAAATTGAAACAGCATATAGTCATTTTTGAGCAAAGTACTTAGTCTCTTTTGAGCAAAATACTTTGTTAGATGTAGAGATAGAGAGATGTTCGTTAGATGCCGGTAGTTTCGAACCGAGGACCTCCGGGATCATAGTAATATGCTCTAACAACAATAGTTGTACACCTTATTCAGGGAGAGTTACGAAGCTTTAGATAGTGATCGCAGCAATGACACATCATGACATACATTCCATTCACTTAAATGTTTTTAAGATATAACGAAACAAGCAACAAGTGAAATTAAAATTACTGATCTCCCGACTAAGCTATTGGGACTATATTTTCCTAATTTCTACCTTTCGTATAATTTAAATTGGAAATTAATACAATATAAGGGCGAAGAGTAAATTTTTGGTATTTCAAAGCACATAATATCTTAGCTATTAACAACATCACAATACTTACCCAACAATATGAACTATTGTAAAAATCATAACCATTATCCGTTACTAATTATAAATAATCAACAATTATAAACATCCATAACAATAAGTATTATAAAAATCATAGCAATTATAGAAAAGATATATAATAATTTTTGAAGCATATAATAAAATTGGATCACTCATTTGGTGGAGCTGCAATCAAGTTTTTACAAGCATTTCGTCAGAAAATGAGCAGTGAAAGAAATTTTTGCCAATTTCTCTTCATAAAGAAGATTTATGCAGGAAAGATACTTATTTACCCTTATACTTATATTTATTATAGAAGGTCGGGATAGCCTTGTCTTAGGGCGTTGGGCCCATGTCCAAGAGGTCGTAAGTTCGATCCTCCCGTACTCACCATATAGTAAATGGTGACTGGTGCAGATTAAATCTGTCGGGTCACAAAGTCCTCCAAGTTCCCATAACAAATCAATATCTCTGAGGGTGCTGAATTAGAGAAATTCGCTTGGTCTCACTTTTAATGCACTTGGTACCACCAAGCAGGGTTGCTGGTAAAATTGGTAAGTGGCATTAGACATAACAACAACAGATATTTATAGAGATACGTTTTGGTATCGCTATAAGCATCTTTTCCGCGAAAGCCTTTTACTGCAAGTTGTCCTATTTAACTGTTGTTCAGTAGTTTCATTCATTTGCCAGTTTCATAAGTCTCTTATATTTAGCAGATTAACATTACCAGTAAACAATGTAAGCCATTAACAATAAACAATTATGAAAATCACAACAATTACCAGTAAACAATGTAAGCCATTAGCAATACATAATTATGAAAATCACAACAATTACCAAAACAAATGTCAAAATTAGATCGTTTGATACTTTGCACTTAAACTATTTCTTAACAAAGAGTTTTTTCTTCTTCTAAAAATAGGATTCCAAGGAATTGAAGAGTTATTTCCCCTTTTTACCTGCAGAAAGAGAATTCACCATACGGGAAAGATATTTGTAAAGATGCTATTTTGGTGGCGTAGCGACGATTGTAAATAATGTTGCTTAGAATTAGAATTTTATTATTCTCAGTAATGTGGTAAAGGCAAAATATGTATTTGAGACACCGACACTAAAGACGTTATATAAGATACTATAATAATCGTTGTGGTAATATGTGTTAATCGTTGTGGAATCATTTTGTATAAAAATGATATTAAAATGCTTTTACGTAAGTTGATAGAAAAAAGAAACAAATTATAACGACAAAGACGTAGATTTTTTTTAAACTGTGGATATAATGAAATTCACATTAAATAATTTAATAGAGCATTACATTTTTATGCTTTAAGCATTTTTTCCAATGTATTCTTAGTAGTAATAGTAATTAATAGTAGTAGTAGTAATTAATAACATAGTTTAACAAGGCATTTTAAAATGAAATTTTTTTTATTGGAATAAATATTTTATTTTATTTAGTGAAATTATAAAAATTTCTGCAATTTTCGACAGTTGTTGACAACCTTAGTGATCGAGGTGACGTAATTTGCACTCTATAAGAAAAAAATCGACGCACCAAGAAGGAATTGTCCGATTGAAACGAAAATTGGTGGATAGGAAGACAATGTACAGAATAGTAAATGATTAAAATTTCAGAACAATTGAACAATTTATTGCAGAGTTCAATAAGGTGTTGACCCACCTCTAGCCTGGATACAAGCTGCCACACGGCGTGGCATAGACCGATAAAGCTCCCGGATGGTCTCTTGCTTTATTTCCTGCCAAATTCGATCCAATTGTCGAACGAGGTCATCAACATTCCGTGCCAGATGCAATCGCCTTCCCATCATATCCAAGGCATGCTCGATGGGAGAGAGATCTGGTGATCTGGCAGGCCAAGGAAGAGTTCGACAAGCTTGCAGACAGTTCATAGCAACACGTGCCGTTTGTGGTTCGGCATTGTCCTGCTGAAAAACTAGCCCAGGGCTCTGCAAAAGGAACGGTAGCAAAACAGGTCTTAGGATGTCGTCGACGTACCGCTGAGCAGTAAGTGTACCTCTAATGACAAAGGGGTCCGGCTGTCAAAGGAAATGGCACCCCAGACCATAATGCCTTGTTGAGGGCCGGTGTGGCGTGCAATAGTGGGAGCAGGATCTCCCCTCTGCCCTGTTTCGTCTCCAAACACGTCTTCGATGATCGTCAGGACACAGTTGGAAGCGGGATTCGTCGCTAAAGACTATACGTCCCCAGTCGGCATCATTCCAGTCTGATCGAGCGTCGATTTTGCGCGTCTTAGTGCGTTCTTGGTGCGTCGATTTTTTTGTTATGGAGTGTACTTCGCTATTGACATCACTACAAGTTTCTATTTAAATTCCATTGTTTTGTACTGTTTTTATGACAGAAAAAGACCGAGTAATTACTTATCAAAAATATAAATGATTTTATTTATTTTACAGTAATTCCTTGCTTCGCTTTATGTTCTATTTGTGTTCAATATATTTCAAAAATAAAAATTCTTTGTTTCTATAAAAATTTCCGTACAATTTATTTAAAGACTTGTAAAACATTTGTAAGTATTTATATTTTTAATAAGCTTTTGCGTCTTTATATTTTTTTATAAAATTATTTAAATCAAAGCATTATGATAAAAAAATATGTTAAATAAGTGTATAATAAAAGCAATCAGCTTCTTATAATAGAAAATAACAGTAACAATAGAAAAGAAAAAAATCAATAGAAAATTAAGCAAAACTTTATGAAAAAAACTGAGTGAAAACTGTGACTAAAACTTCTGTAAATTTATTATCTAAGCACACAAGTAGTCTATTACTTGAAACAAGATAGCCGTATTCGCTTTAGTTATTTATTTATTTGTTGAGAAATCTCACACCCATGCTTTAAGTTTTTCCTGTTCTCACACTTTTCGACTAGATCAACCTCAATCTCAACACCATAATCACAAATAAAGAGGTAAAAGAATCATATAAAATCAGAGGCTATAAGCATTAATAAAAATCAGCTCAACAAGATCAAACAAGTAAATAAATAGTTGATAATTTTGTAACTTCACGGAGTTTATTGTTTTCTAAACTGAGTTAATTTTTATTTTTACAAGTATGAATTTCCATTGTTTTTACACAATATTAATTTGTATATTTTAAGTTTTTTTATGATTAACTTATTCGTAATCACTGTTTTGGTGACGAATTTATTAAAAAAATAAATTCTGAAGAAGGAAAAGAATATTGGGACTCCTTAAGAGACGTACATTGGTTGGAATTGTAAACCAATCCGGCGCGTTGGATGACAAGAGGATAAACATCATTTTTTTTCTCCAGTTTTGTATTTCATTACTTGAAAAGTTGAGGAGTTTATAAAAGTCTATCTAGTCGGGGAAAAAAAACAGAAACAAATATTACAATATCAAATTACCAGTGATTGCGATAATCACAATATTCGCTCTTTCAAAATTTATCATCTTTGTAATTGTTTTAATATTTATTTCTGATGTTTGTTAAGAAAAGAATCACATCATTTTTGTTTTATGCAATTTCACTGTTCTCTCCATTGAAATTAATTTAAAAAAATAAAACGTAAAATTTTTAAAAAGTTGATTAATATTTATATGTTAATTAATGAATACAAATATTTCAAATAAAAAACATGATTGAACACGATATTACGCTTTAAATTTTATGGAAGTAATTATTTAAAGGTAAGGTGAACATCATTAAATTTTTGACATTGGCGCTGAGAATAAAAAGAGGAGCGATAAACGATGAATTATGAACCACCTCTTTCCCAACGATGTTCACAGGGTGTGAAAAAGAATAAAGAAAACGTTAAAAGAGTTTTCAAAGAGTAGGAAATGCGGGGGCGGGAGGCCTCATACAGGTGGAAAGAAAAGCACCCCCCTATTTCAGAAGAGTGACAAGACAAGGGGGTGAGCACCCAGGGGCTACAAACTCAATTATTGAATGGACCACGCTCTATCCGAATTATTCAGGAATATTTTTAATCAACGTTGCGACTCAATTTAAAGATTAATGCCGAGGAAGTGGGGGGTGGGGGGTTCCATTTGGCGTGTGGGTGGTGGGGTTGAGGTATGGTAGAGCTCGATTTATCCGAGCGTGTAGATTTTGGTTGATGTGCGTGAGGAAGGGGGAAGGGTCAGGTCACTGGGGGATAGGAGAGGTGGGGGTACTTTAAGACGAGCAGTGGAGGAGGAGGGTAGGGATTGGCATATCTTATTCCGCGCCAAGTGAGCGCACCTTCCTTCATTTCCCCTTCTACCCCCCCCCTACCGACGCGACCTTACTTTTTTATTTTTTGAAGAATTTAATGAGAGCTCCAGTTTTCGAGAAATGTTTTGAAAGAGTTGGAAGATGCACTGGTGGTTGCGGCAACGTTGAATTAAGGGGTGGTTGTGCCAACTACGCAGGCTTCTATTTCGGTCATATCCCTATAAGAACTTTTTTTCTTATTTACTGTTTTTTTATTTACTGTTTTTCTTATTTATTGCTGTTTATTTTGTTTCAGTATTGAAAAACTTTGATGCATAGCCCTAGTTTCTTTTTCTAAAGGAATTATTTACAATTTAAATGCGATGAATTATCAGATTTTTTTTTTTTTTTGCCCCAGCAGTATTTCTTCATTTTGTATTTTAGATTTTAGAAAAGAACAGATATGACTGAACATTAATTATCGTACAAATGTTTTTTCTTCTTTTCAAAAAAGGAAAATTGCAGACATATATCGAAATGAAAATAAACCTAACCAACTGAAAGATTTTGAAACTATAAATGAATCATTCTATTTATAATTATTCTATTTCTGAACTAATCTATATCGAATCATAATTTTATTACTTACATTAATGATTCGAGTCTGAAATTCACTTGAATTCAATGAAATAAAAAAAATCACGAAATCAGGGAATGTGGCATAAAATATTAAATTTAAAATGAAATTTTTTAAATTATGAAAAAACATGATGACATGAAAATCAAGAGTGTGTCAGTAATTGAAAAAAATCACGCTATTTCTTTTTATTTTAAATTTTATGGCAGTGTTAAAGGAAAATATGTATTTTATTTCATTTGCCATCGCAATTATTTATTAAAATAAATGTTTTACTAACAAAATTTGTTGCAAGTTTGAGTTATGCGTGTACTCTATTTTGTAAGTGCGCATACTAAATTTTAAATGCTATTTCTTTAATGATGAACTAATTGCATTTGAGCAGATATTTGAAAAACAACAAGAAAATAATTTTAAAGAGTAGTTAGGAATAATGCGAAAAATGTCTTATTTGGTAAAATTTTCTTATTTATAAGACACTGTATTAAATTTCTGAGCTACAATAGCTCAGTTATATAATTTGTTTTGTATCTCTGCTCAAAATTTCATTTCAAAGCAGTTGTATCAAAAGCATTTCAAGAATTTTTTTTACTTAGTAAATAAATACTTTAAAATTACAATTTTTTTTAAATTAAAATTTTTTAATAAGTAGTGCAAATTTTGTATTGGTATTTTTGAAATCCTTAATCATGATCTTGTTCACTGGTTTCTTAAAAGAAGCAATATGATTCCTTTAACTGAATATCTATTTAAGGTACAAATTGTCCGCAACCAAAACAATTATTTAAGCTAAATCAACAGTTTGTGTATCACTCAAAATTAAAAACGAATAATAATATACCTTATTTCGACCATCAGTGTTTTTTTTATTTTTGTGTATCAGATTTCAAAATGGTAATTTTAGTAATAAAGTAGTAGGGGTGGTCAAAATGAAATTTAGGGCAATTTGAAAATTGTAAACATTAAAATCACAAAATTTATCCCCTTGTGATTCAATAGATAAAAACAAATGAAGACGAAACAAATATAGGCGAAACAAATAATACTCTTAAACCACCAAAATGTGTCAAATCCTATCTTTACACAAGCTTTTCCCCATCAGTACTTTTTAGCGAGCTTGCTTTCCTGCAAGAAGAATGTCAATGCAGGAAAGATACTTGTAGAGATCCGATTTTAGCGACGTGGTTTTAGTGAAATGGAAAGGGTAGTCAACACGAGATGTTGGTCGGTATGAAAATTGCAAACATTTCATACATAAAGACTGTGAAAGGGCTGTAATACAGATTACGAAAAGACATACAGATTGTGAAAGAGTCGTGATAGACCAGTTGTTAGAGCATCGGATTTCGGTCCGAAGGGGCCGGGTTTGATTTTCAAAGCCGCTAAGACCTACCGAGTACACGCGATACATACGCTTGCAAAATTTTTAGAATCGAAAGTACAGTGGTTTGCCATTATGGGTAAAGGGGTCTGAGGAAAACTTCCTTCCCCTTCATGAAGGAATGGTGCCACCAAATATCCGGGAGAGTGGGCTCTGAGCTAATTTGCAATTTCCTTCTATGGACTCCAATAACACTTGGACCGGTCTTTCGTTTGACAAGAGAACACCACTCGAGTGAAATTGCGACTTAGATCTGAACTAAGCTATTAGTTCACCTTAGCTATTGGAGAAAAAAAACTTGTATTATAATTTCTTTATGATTCAGTTAAGGAGAAAGCAACTAAACTATGCTAAACTTAACAACTGCCAAAACAAATAATAAAATCAAATCACTAAATTGTGTCAAAACCATATTTTTACAAATGTCTTTCCCGTATTAGTATTTTTTAGGCAATGAAAAAATACTTCAATAATTTTCCTGCAAGAAGAATGTTAATGCAGGAAAGATACTTGTATAGATACGATTTTAATGAAGTGGTTTTAGTGACATGGAAGAGGTAGTCAACACGAAATGTTGGTCTGTAGGAAAAATATAAATATTAATATTATAAAATGGCCAACCGGCCTGTGTAGGGGGCAAGGAACTGTCCTTGCATCAGAAAGGTTCTGGGTTCGAATCCCGGGAAAGGCATGGATGTTCTTTCCTTCTCTGTACTATCTGTCCTCACTGCAGGAGCGACGCTGGCCCACCTAATATGGTGCCCCTGAAAGAGAGGCCAACGAAATCGCCCTGTAAATGCCTGAATTGGCGGATGTTAACACAGGTAGGCATTGGAAAAAAAATATTATAAAATGAAATTCTACACCCATAATATATAATAAGTTTAAAATACCGAAATTGTATCAAACATCATTTGCAAGCGTTTTTTCCGCATCAGTACGTTTTAATCAGGAAAAAAAATTATTTCAATTATTTTCCTGCAGGAACACTGTCAGTGCAGGAAATATATACTTGTAGACATGTGATTTTAGCGAGATGGTTTTAGTAAAAGTGGATGATATGAAAACTATTAATATCAATATTATAAAATGTAAACCCTTATGATTTACTTAAAGGTAAAAATAACTATATCTGAAGCAAAAAAAAAAAAAAAATATGCTGCCAGATTGTGGTAAACCATATTTTTACAATGTCTTTTTCCTATCAGTGCATAAGTTCTTATAAATTCAGTGTTCATCAAATTTTTAAGTTTTATTTTTTTACCAGAATGTCTTTTTTGCAAAAGAATTTATTTTCCCTTTTTCATTGTGGTGTAGGTAAGTTTTATGACAGCAAAACTAAAGGTACTTTAAAGAGGCAATGCGATTTGTCTTAATGTGATTATGTTTCAGGATTTTTTCACAGAGATTTTTGGATTATGAAACTTTTATTTTAGAAAAAAATGACAGTTTTTGTTCGTAAACACAATGCTATACAGTAAAAATACTAAAACTAACTTTAGAAATGTAAAAACAAATATATCATGCAAAAACTGGTCGAATAAGTAGTTAATGTAGAAGCGTGCATGAAGACAAGGCAATTTTGCTAGGTTAAATTTTTGTCGATATATCTTAGGAAAAAAATGATATATCTTAAGAAAACGTAGTAGTAAGCAAATGTAATGTTTTGTTTTGATATATGTCAACTTTACATTCTAAAACACTTTTGAGGATTTTGACTGTCAGGAACCGTATTAGTTAAGTGCAGGGAGTTAACAGTTTGGAATAATTTAAGTATTGATAAATCTACATATAAATTAACTGGAATTAATATAATATCTTTGTTCAAAATTAAGTAATATTATATTATTTTTATTTACATATTGAACATAGAAGTTTTTTCGATTAAGCATTCATTATTCCTTACTTATTGTTTCTGATAAATACATGTGTGCTTTTCTAAATCTTATAGTAGTTTTCCAAATTACATTGTAATTTTCTATTTGAGTGAGATAAAAACGCAACTTTTTTTTTGTAAAATATTGCTGCAATTTTTGATAAATTAAAAACAGAAATTTTTTATAACAATGCAAAGGATTAAAAAAAAATGGATACATTTTAGAATATAATCTTACGTGATCTGACTTTACATATGAGATGCATTATTTGTTTAATAAATATATTGCATGGTATTCGTAAAACATTTATACAATTTCAACCTTTTGTTAAAATAAAATAAAAACAATTTCATGGAAATGATGCAATATTATTGAAAATTGATTATTGAAAATTTTAGTTTTGAAAACATAGAGATTTCAACTTCTATTTTTACTAATTGATCATTTTAATAAATTTATTTTAACTTTGATTCATACTTATAATGGTTCGAATCCAAAAAAATTCTAAATAAAAATTTGTTTAAATGATTTGAACATACGTCATAAAAACAAAACTCTGAATTTTAAGACAAACCTGAGGAAGCACACGTCAAAAATCAGTTTTCATATATATTTATATATGTAGAGAAAACTTAAATAAAAAACGAAATAGAAAAGAGAAAATGAATGCAATACAGGACTTGTTTAGGAGGTATCCTGCATGCATTCACGTTTGAGCCTTTCTGAAAAGAACTGTTTAACAAAACAAATGTGTTATTTTCGACCCAAAGCTCCAATTGGAAAAATTTTGGCTTACAAATGGTATTGCCTTTCACATTGCTTGCATTGAAAAGGATTATATTTCTTTGATTTTAATGTATTTTTCTAAATGGAGCTTTTCGCAGCACAGATAGCACTTATAGCTTCCACGCAAATTCACGCATTACGCTTCCTGAAGAAATCCTGTATTGCATTCATGTTTCTATTTCATTTTTCTATTCCAATATAACTTTAATTTTTAATATTTTTTAAAATTGCGCTATGAAAAATTCCGAATAAAATTACTGTAAAAAGCATTGGTATTCCGGCTGCCGGTATTTTTTTATCGTAAAATTCATTTTAACCGGAACATGTTGCTAAACTAAAAATCTGATATATCGTAATTTTTGCGATAATAATTACCGTAAAATCCCTGTCACTCTAGATAATAAATATTACTGAAGAAATAACGGTATAATATTTTACGGAGAAAAAGGTTTTTACTTTATGTTGGATTTTATGAATGATGTACCCAAAAGGCCGATACTTTGTGCATTGAATTTGCAAATTACATTACAAATTTGATCCGGAATTCTTTACACTGTAGTTTTTAATCTTGTGATAAATATAACGTTCATAACTCTATTTAATAAATTTAAATTTCATTTTTTCATCACTAACATTTCAGAAAATGTAAATTAAAAAAACTGAATTTTATCATTGAAGGATTCTTTGCAGCGTGAAACTTTATATAAGTTACTAAAGAACAAAAAAAGGGAAAGTACGGAAAAAAAACTCCACAAATCACATGAAGCGTGATCTCCTGTGTCTTAGATTAGCACGACAAACTGACAACTTCTCTTTTCGAGTTTTCCGCACAACACTACTCCGCACTGACCATCCAAGCAGAGAATGGGTCATAATTTACGAACGTACGCCCGTTTTGGTTCCCCTCACGAATTTCTTTCTTGATGAAAGTGAAAGTATAAAAGAAGAAAGATTGAAAAAAAAATCGCCTGCCATTAAAAAAGAAAGTTGGGAATTTCTCTCCGGCATTTTCTCTCAAAAATGGGAAAAAGTGGCGGGGGTCCTGGAGAAGAGAATGAGTGTGATAAGACTACAGACGAATGTCAGTTCAATAACCCAGATAGATAGATAGTAACTTCTAGAAAGAAAAAAAAAATAAGAAGAAAATAGAAAAAAAGAGGAAAATTAAAGAAGAAGCGGTGGCAGCAGAAGAAGAATCCCCACAAAATTTCCAACTAAGAAAGTTGAAAGAGAAGAAGCAAGGTTTTGAGCGAGAGAGAGAAATTAAACTCTGGTATGATCTATCAACAAAGCAACAAAAGAGGAAATTGAAAGAGAGAATGATAGAGAAAGTTGAAGTGGGGGGTTTTGGGGGTTGGAATAAATGAAAGGAAGAAGGAAATAAGGCGGCGGTATTTGTTTTATCCGCCATGTTGGGGGTATGCTACCCTCCCCCCTCCCAAGTTGAAAAGCGATGAGCGCTCAGGATTAGGGTTAAAAAGACTTACGCCCCAACGAGTTTTTCGTTTAAGATATTACATCGTTTTGTGGCAACGGTGCTTACGAAGCGAGGCAATTAAGCATTACAGGTGTGTGTATGTGTGTGGTTTTTTTTGCTTTGTCCCCCCCCCCACTGATCTTTCTACACTGCTTTTACTTTAGCGCGACTAGGGCCTGTTAACGAAGATGACGAATTAAAAGTTTTAAGAATAAATGAAACGTGACTGTTTTATTAAACAGTAAATTAGCGAGGCGTGGTTAATGCTCTTTTTAAAGTGAATTTGAGGTTTTGAAAGTGTTTTCGTTAGCAGTTATTTTTTAACAAAAAATTTCAAAATGGATAATGTCCTTGAGAAGTTAGCAACGAAATTATCCGAATGAGATATTCTACAATTTCAATCAGAAAATGGATTATACATATTTTAATAGTAAACTAAAAATGTCAATTCACTCCAGAATTTTGAATTTTTTTTAAGTGTACAGTAAAAGGTTCAAATTTGCAAAATGGAAGTAGATTTACATTAATTAAATATGGGTAGTGTAGTAATGTTAATCCCTTGTTTTGGTAAAATTGAAATCAAAACTTGTTAAGCATTGGTAAACATGCGACATGTAACATTTTACATGAAAGATATAAGCAGCTTTACAGATACAAAAATAGTACCATTTCTATAGATCAATAAACAAACCAAAATAAATAATATCTATCAAAAAATAGAAAGAGTTCTGCATTCGATAAGTGCAATACAAATTCAATATAAAGAATTAAATAAGTGCTCATTACTAAGTCCTTCTAAAATAAGATTAAATTAATGAAAATAAGTTCCCAAAATGCATAAAATACTTTATGCCAAACTTACAAAATTGTTAAAATGTAGAAAATATTAGAAGAATAGAGAATTAGTTTAAAAGTAAATTTAAAAATAATGGTGATAAAACCATGTGCTCTCTTACGTCATCACGACGCTTTTCTAAAAGTTTCTCTTTACCCAATGAGAGAGAGTCTTTGAGCTCTCTCTCAACACTTAAAGGAAACGGTTAATCGATGTATTAGATTTGAATTCGTAACATTCTACGATTTTAACTTAGCGCTTATGTCATATTTTTGCTTATTTCTGTACGATAAGAACATAATTGATGACTATGTTTATAGTATGTAGGCGTGAAATACTTCTGTGAGTGGGATTAGTTCTAAAGTTGCATTTCCCCCCACTTTATCCCCCCAAATATTGTGCCAAATAAAATTGCGAGGATATATATTAAATAAAGTGAAGTGTCTATGTTTTGAAACTTTTTCATATATTGTGCATTTATATTGAAACATTAAATTCTCCTAATAAGTTCCAAATATTTTATTTTAGATTTTAGTTCTATTATACTTAAAAAGTATTTCTGACGCATTTTTATTTACTCCTGTTCATTGCTACTATAAGCATAGAAAAGAAAAAATCTTTTTAATAACTCTTTTCAGAATTTATTCTTTAGTTTAAAAGATTAATGCGCATATCATCCACAGATCATCCACGTAAGTGGGCGTTTTATTCAACATTGAAATAAATTTGAGAACAAGAAAAATGGTGACAAATTAAAATATTCAAAATAAATCGTAACTTACTTCGCAAAATATACTTTTGTCTTCATTAACATATGTCATCCTTTAAGAACTAACATCTATGCATTTCATCGAACTAAAACCAAGCAAATAACCAAGCGATTACAAAGAATTTCGTAAATTTAATTAAAAATAATGAAAGAAAACGATAAACTAATCATTCTAAATAAAAGTTCAATTTCTTCCGCTGCGTGGCACGAAAACCGTTTGGGCTAGTGTATGCATTTTGTTGAACATTGAAGGAAAATTGGCACTTTTTTTTAACGCTCAAACGCTATAGATGAAACTCTATCTGTGTCTCTTTATGAATAAAACAAAGGCAACATTAGAAATTAAAACGATGAGAAGAATGAAGTTTGTATGAGCAATTTTCAAAGATTTGCCAAATAATGCTTTTTGTGGCTAACTTTGGCAACCTTTAAAAATTAAAGATTATTTATGCATTAGATACTTAATAAAACTATGACATTTTTAATAAGTGACTTCCAAATACAAATTGGCATTCACTTCTTACATTTATTCCGACTCCCAAGAACCTGTTCGTTTAATAGATTTTTCATATACATAAAGTGCGCATTTATAAATAGATAGAGAACCTGCATTTACGATAACTATCCGTATCATTAACCATCCATTATAAAAACAAATCATGAAAATGTGACAATATGCTTAGTAGTTCTTAGTTCAGAAAAGTACTAAACAGAATTGGGGAAATGAAGTTTTAAATCATCAGAAAAAAACTTCCCGAACCGAAAACCAATTCTTCCCAACTCAAATATCGCGCCAACATATTTATTTTTATAGATGACTTTCTTGTTAATGTTAGACCAGTCAGTGTAAAATATTTTCGAAGTTACTGGTAACTCTTAGAGATGTCGCAGCTGCTAGTTACAGTAAGTTATCGATGTTGCTTGCTAATATTAGAAATTTCGAAGTTACTAGTTAATGTTAGAGATTTCGATGTTACTTGACAATGAAAGAGGTGTTAAAATTGTTATGTTATGTTAGAGATGAAGTAACTAGTTACTGTTACACAATACATAAAGCAATAACAATCGAAATTATTTTTAATTTATCGTCTTCTACGAGTTTTTATATATAAGGAAAAAAAGTTTAAATTCATTTTTTAAATATTCTATAAAATAATAAAAATATAGAAATTCGTAAGTATAGTTATGGAATACTCGGGCGTGAGGTATCAAATTGTGATGTAAATTTCCATAGTTTCTTAATATATAAATATTTTTTTTGCATCTTTAGTGGATAAAAAATAGATACGTAGACAAGGCAAATAAAAGACTCTTAAATATGAAGAAGATAACAAAATGATTAAATATGAAGAAGATAACAAAATGATTAAATATAAGGAAGATAACAAAATGATTAAATATGAAGAAGATAACAAAATGATTAAATATGAAGAAGATAACAAAATGATTAAATATAAGGAAGATAACAAAATGATTAAATATGAAGAAGATAACAAAATGATTAAATATGAAGAAGATAACAAAATGATTAAATATGAGGAAGATAACAAAATGATTAAATATGAGGAAGATAACAAAATGATTAAATATGAAGAAGATAACAAAATGATTAAATATGAGGAAGATAACAAAATGATTAAATATGAGGAAGATAACAAAATGATTAAATATGAAGAAGATAACAAAATGATTAAATATGAGGAAGATAACAAAATGATTAAATATGAAGAAGATAACAAAATGATTAAATATGAGGAAGATAACAAAATGATTAAATATGAAGAAGATAACAAAATGATTAAATATGAGGAAGATAACAAAATGATTAAATATGAAGAAGATAACAAAAATGTCAATAAGGGAACCGAACGTGTTTATTTTTATTTTCACTAAGGTCCAATTTTAAAGTTTTATCACAATATGAATTTACAGGACTTACATGCTTTCCCCCCCTATAAATTCTTAAGTGTTAATTAGATTCTTATCGATATAATCTAAATTTATCGTCTTTTTTTTTTAACAAGACTATAAAGAAAATTTAAGCGAGCTATTCCATGATGGTAGACTATTACATATTATATACAATAGTTAAAAGTTAAGTTTGCCACGAGTATAAATATTTTTGTTGTGTTTATGTTTCTTTATTCTATTCTCATGCTTAGTACATTTTATAAATTTTAAATTTCTAGAATGAAAAGTATAGTTCTGGACCTCAATTGATTGAAAAGTCAATACACCAGAAAATAAAGCCTAAAAGTGAAGAAAATGGACAAAAAAGGGATGTCCAATAACATTAATTTTATTTGCAAACAAAACAGCCAGATTTGAATCCCAGTTTTAATACTCAAGTACGTGCTTTGAACTTAGATTTTTCAGTACTTAGTGCTAGCGTAAAGTGCGTTAGTAAAGGATGGGTTACAATTTCATTCTTTAGAAGACTAAATCATGAAACATTTATTTGTTTAATATTGGAAGAAGTTGCATTAAAAATGATGATTTTATCAGAAGTATATGTTTATTTGACGGCTTAATCATTACTAGTTTTTTTGAATAATGCTTAAATTAACAAATAGCAACAGGTGAATTGTTACAAATAGAAAATTAACTACAATGAAGATTTTTTAACGAAAATAAAAAAAAAGTTTAATACTTTATATGATTATAAATTGAGTAAAATCTATAAAAGGGTTGATATCATTGCATCAATAAAATAAAATAAAATCAGACGTACAAGACATTTATAAGAATGATTGTTGAATGAAACGCAATAACCCCCCTTTTTTTAAGAAAAATCATGAAAGAGACAAAAAAAAAGAATTTAAAGATGAAGGTTTCGCATTGTGGAATTCAAGGCAAAAAAATTGAAGGTAAATTTCTAGAAAGAAGGTGAGCTGAGAAAAACGCTTAAAGAAGATGAGGACCCACGAATGGCCCCCTAGTTAGTGTTGCTGATGAATAACATATAGTCCATTGTTACATTCTTTTTTTTTCTTCATTTTATAACATTATGTGCCGTTATTTTTAAACGTGAAATAAGTCCGAGTCTTTTAAGGTTGGTGTTTGAATGAATTATGAAATATTGGAAGAGGTTTACCGATTTGGATGATGTTTTTAACACTATGATTTGATGAAGCATCAAAATGCAACAGTGATTATTGAAAACGTAAAAATATTTTTTGAATAACTAATTTTTTAGCCTTAAATGGGCGTATTCTACTTTCAAAAGAACAGTTCATATAGCTCATCCTTTAGAATGCAAATTGACTTCGATGATTTGTTTAAAAGTTCTGAAGTTAATTGATTCGGGTTTTTTTTAAAAATCCACATATTTTTTCTTCCGAGAATAGAATTTTATTTAATACGATATAAAATTTATTTATTTATATTTAAACTTTATTATTTTTATTTTACTTCATGTTTACATATAATATAATTTATTTATATTATATATAAACTTTATTTATTTTTTTAAGTCCTCAATATTAATAACCATTAAATTCGAAGCTGTTCTTTATTGCTAATTCATTGTTAATTAATTCAATAAAATGCTTTAGTGAATAAAATGCTAACAATTTCTAAGAAAAAAAATCTCAGCCTGGATTTAATAGGGAGCGATTACACCTCACAAATATGCCATCAAAATTAATCAAAGCGAACTTCATACCAATACCCAACACAGCACAAAAGCAATTAAGGAACATCCGACCTCCGCAGCAGCATCACCCTTGTCGTTTGACATCCAGTCGTTTGATCCCTAATCAAAATCGCATTAATCTACGTCATTCCGCATTAATTGATGCTGTATTCTGTTGGCCGCCATCTTGGTCTCCCACAAGAACACTCGCTGCAGGGCATTATCAGCAATAGAGGGGCACATCAATCACTGGACGACCCCCTCTGTCTCTGGGGATGAAGGCGAAAGAGATATTCGAGATACGATACATAGCAAAGGTTTTGAAGAGTGTGTGGCTATGCGTTAAACATGAGCGTTCTATTGAATGTCAGAGATTGCAGCTCAAGATTCGGAAAAGTTTTCGGAAGATGTCCGGGGATCTTATTGCTGCTCATATCAGTCGAGTAACTACTATATATGAATAAGGCATACGAAGAGCTGATGGAGAAAATATTCCAGAAAAAACTTATCAATAAACACAGGCTTTTTATTATTATTTCATTTATTTATTTTTATTGAAGAGTTATGTATCGGATTACTAATTAATGCTGGACTTGTTATTATAAGAGATTTCGAAGCTATTGGTCACTGTTAGAAGTGTCGAAGTTGTTAAATACTGATTGATTTGTCGAAGTTACTCTCCAATGTTAGAGATGTTGAAGTTACTAGTTAATGTTAGAGGCGTTGAAGTAATTAGTTAGTGTTAGAGATTTCGTAGTTACTAGAAAATGAAATTACTACTTAATGTTGGAGATGAAGTAGCTAGTTACTGTTATAAATGTCGAAGTTACTAGTTACTGTTAGAGATATTGAAGTTACTAGTTAATGTTTTAAACGTCTAGTATTTAGATTTTGTTAGAGACTTCGGAGTAACTAGATAATTAAAGCGACGTGGAAATCACTAGGTAATGTTTGAAATGAATTTACTAGTTACTGCTATAGATATCAAAGTTACTAGTTACTGATAGCTGCTAGAGATGTCGAAGTTGCTAGCAAATGTTTGAGTTGTTAAAGTGATTGAGTCTCACCGTGTTTAGCTAATAAGCTTATTTCTTTAAGGAGTGTTTTCATTTGATGAAGGTAGAAAAATTTCTTATTAGGGTATATAAATGAATTGCTTTAAATTTCCATTACTATAAAGTCCCAAGTTTTTCTACATTTCTGATTTCGTAGATTTAGTTTTTAACAATTATGAAACATTATGGGCTTCTTTTAAAATTCATTTTAAAGTTCTTAAAAAATGTCTCCCCATTATATTTTTTACTGCGTTATATTGCTGTGATAATGAAAATGGCTAGGCATAAACATAATCTTCAATATGGATATTGAGAATTAGACGCTTTTAAGTGTAATAAGGAAAGTAAGCTCGCTCACTTTCCAACGAGGAGAACCAATCACCTTGCCCTAAGGCTAACTATGGGAGGTTTTCCTCTCCATGTAGAGCGAATAAGGTTTAGTTCAATCAAAAAGTCCTCCACGAAGGCAAATTCCTCCCAATGCTTGATTCAGGAGTTCCCTTGTTTTCTGGGTTTGGTTCAAAATTAAATAGCTACGGAGTTGAGCATGGATGGTCGTAAGCTGAGAATTGAATTTTTTCAACGCCGGCTATAAAATATAGTAAAATAAAATGAAGAGAACCAGGTTTATATATGCAATTGTCATGAATAAACGCAATTAAAAGTGGTCGATTAGTATATAGTTCTCGGCTGATTGATATAAAGTATCGCCTACTCACGACTATAAACTAATCACGAGTTAGAATTCGTCTTTTTCGTGATAACCATTGGCTATTTTAGGGCTTTTCATCTCTGTATAAGACAAGTCCAGGTAAGTTCCAGCAAATTGTCAGCCACAAAGGTGAGTTTGTTTCAATACTTAATCCAGACGCTCCTTTGTCTTATGGGTTCGAGGAACCCATAAGACAAAGGAACGTCTACTGCGTAATATATATTGATAACCATAAATCAGGAAGTAATCAGCTGTTCAACGCTGATTGGTAGTGATTGTTTCATGTGCAATTGGGGCTTACATACATTTTTAAGTGTATTTTAAGGTCTCAAGAAACAATTATCTGTTAACTTTTAAAAGGTATAAGGTAAAAAAAAGTCTAAGCTTCAGGGTTGATAGAAAAAAGTAACGGAATAGTGTTGTTACACTCGACTGTTGAACAATTAAATTAATTATTTATTTATAATAGTGATATATATCCATTAAATTATTATTTTTTTGTTTTTTTAATGCATCATTTCTTTTCAATACAAAAAATATTTTAATTTATTATTTTCAAAACAGTTACGAAAATAAAACTTACTATTTTAAAAGTTATTAATTCAAAAGTTATTTCTGAATTTATTTTCGGACATTTTATTCTTTTGCATATTGAGATTCCCTCTTTTGATAATGCTCTAAAAAGATTCAGAAAATTGTTATAAATTAAAAAAAAAAAAAATCAGTTTTTTTTTTCTGTTTTAAAATGAAAAAAAATGAGATTAATTTATTTAATGATCAATAATTCAATTATTAATTTTGAGTAAATTTGAATGAATTGCACGCAAATTTTAAGTGAGATGAAAATGTTTGTTTTAGAATTTTTTTATAGTTTTTTCGTTGTTTTTGCGACGTTCAACAAACTTTTTTTTAATTAAATTTCAAGCAAAAAAATATTATTTAAAAATACGACTTGGGGAGCATCAATGAACTAAAGCGTTTATAAAGTAATTTTAATTTTTGTTTGTAGTCAAATTCTTGTTAAGAAAAACCAGATTTCCCGTACCTCGAAGAACCTAAAAGTGTTAGTTTAATTAAGATAAAAAATTGTTACCACCAGAATATTTTAATAAGTCTACCTGAAAATATTTAATCCCATCTTCTAATGATTTAAATTTTTTATTCTATGCTTAAAACCAGTTTCTAGAAATTAGAAACTGATACCTTTTTCAGGAACTTACGAATCTCAAAAAAGGCACAACTGCACACATAAGCAGTTTCCTTCTTTTTTTTTTTATGGCCATAAAAAAAGAGGCATAACTCTAACGGGCGAAAAACGTTTTTCCACCAGATGGCAAAAAGGCATCAAAACGTGCTGTCGAAATAATGCAAAATACGTGTTACACCTACTCCCTAAGCATCTCCTTCTTGATATTCGTGGAAGGTCACGGTGATGCACTAAAACACATTTTATATGCGCAAAAACTCTCTCCCTTAACGCGACATACAATCCCTTAACTATCCCTTCAAACTAGAAAAGAACCTTCTGCTTCCAGTGGATAATCGGCACTTTGCCCCATTAGGAGGATGATGGAACTAGCCCTTGCCATGGGCAAATGCGAAAGTCCGACGTAAAAGGGGCCCTCTGGAGTGAGGATTGGCACTCCCCAGGGACACATGGTCACCATGGCAACGAAGTGGTTTTTTTGGTCGTTTATAACTGGTCCCTGGTGTCTCTGTTCCCCATTGACAAAAATGGGGCGCCTTGGTCATTCCAATTTGAGGATTTCTCCTCAAAATATCTTTACAGGGAAACTCAGATATTGAGTGGTACTGTCGATGGCAGTTTCTCTAAAGTTTATTTTTAAACGTTCTCAGCATTAAAGTAAACATATATGGAGAAAAAAAAAGATTTTTTACAACAAAATACGAATTATCTTTACTCATTTGTTTTCATTGGTTATGAGAGAGGTTACAAAAAATATATGTAGTCTATTCTCGCTTTAATGAACTGGCATATAATGAACACACATATTGAGAAGCACAGTCGATAGCAATGCTTCCAGTTTCTGTAAATTTTATTTTTAAATGTCCTGGGCATTAATATAAACATAGATGGGAAGAAAAGTTTCTTTGAACAATTTTTTACTACAAAATATTAATTATCTTCGTTCATTTGTTTTTATAAATTACTTGGAGTGAGATGAAAAAATATACTCAGTCTAACCCCACTATAATGTTCCCGGAATACTTAGATATTGAGAGGTAGGGGAGAGTGGGGTCAATTGTAACAGAGTACGATTGTAACAGAGCAAAAATTTCGAGCGTCGGGTTCTAGATTTGGTTCCTAGGTGGCGCACAAGGTGTATTTAATAAATCTACATGTACACCCCTGCTGGTAACCATTTTTATGTACTTTTGAAAGAGTTACATCACAAAAAATATTTTCACGCTACGTAAGTACTTTTTTCGGTAGTAGAATATATTGTAACAAAGTAATTTTGTTTAAACAAATAAAAATTATTAACCGAATATGTAAGTGGACACCTTAATTAACATTTCAATAAAAAAAAATTAGTTTTGTTAATTAACTGGCATTGTTTTTAAGAAATGAAGCTGAAATGGCGTCTTGGGGACGATTGTAAGAATAAGTAAAGGGACGATTGTAACAGCTGGAAATAAATAATCTTATGTTTACAAACCATTACTTAACTCTTTACCACCAATAGTTTCCTATATCATTTATATTATGTTGCATGTGCATTATTTTATTTGTCACCTTTCACAGCATAAATTAAAATTTTTAACCCCTTAAAGTTAAAGTTTTAACCATTTAGGTCTCTGCTCATTATTATTTTTACTCCTAAAATATCACTACTATTTTGTTCAATAAAAAAATATATCACAACTATGATAATATGTATAATTAACTATGTTTTAGTTGAATTTAAGAACTGTTACAATTGATCCCGTAAGTGGGGACAATTGTAACAAGTGCACGACTGTCAAAAATTGTTAATAACTAATATAATAACATTTAAAATAAGGTATTCATTTTTTTTGAAGTAGAGGATAGTCTACTTTACTCGTCTGTCAATTAATTCTAATAATATATTGGATTTTTTGTTAGTCAAAAATAGTTAAATAAAAAATTTTACAATTGACCTCACTCTCCCCTACTGTTGATAGAAATGTTTCCATTTTCTGTAAAAGTTTTTTTAAAAGCTCTGAGCATTCAAATAAAGAAGAAACAATTTGCCTTTCTTTAAACATTTTCTTACTGAAAAAATATTAATTATATTAATTTGTTCTCATTCACTATCTGGAATGAAGCAACAAAAAGTATATATGCAGTTTTACTCTGCTATAATAAACATTAGGCTGTAATAAACGTATTTAGTGGTTGCGTCCGAACTGTTATTAAAATAACGTTACTTCATCCACTTGTAGTGAGCAAATTAAAATTTAGAAGTTTGTTTATAGTTGATTTACGTTTTTTTTGCATGTATTTAAATGAATGAAACAGAATTTTAAGTCAATGTTATGATTTAAAAAGTATATTATTATGTGTTTTGATTAAAAAGGAAGGAATGCACGTTATAAAAAGATGTTTAAAACGAATAATTTCGCTGGAAAAAATGATATAGGTAATGGTTAGAAACATATTGTTCCGGAATCAAGCACATGGCTGAACGAATCGGTTGAACAGAGATTCCACCACTTAAATGAAACTTTTTCAGAAATAACAGCAGTAAAAAAGATGACCACCTACAAAATCACAGAAATGGCGAAAAATGAAAAGAAAAGTGTTTAAATTTTTTTTTATAGCGAGACAATTAGCTAGTATTATGGAGAGTATTTTGAAGGTTATTTAACGTTTCGATTAAATATTTCGCTATAGGAAGAAAATGGCTGTAAAAAGACTTTGTTGTCCAAGGATTTGACATATAATTTATTTGACATATTATTTATTATATAATTTATATTAGATAATAATTTATAAAACGAATTATGAAGTATTACAACCAATATTTTTAACTTTACTACTGTAATAAGTTGAAAAAATATTTTTTCTAAGAGCTTATATTTAGTAAACCATCTTTTACAGTGTATAAAACCGCAGACAGTTCACTGTAGTGAGATCCGTCTGAATTTTATTTCCGTTAAACGAAAGATAGTGTAATTAAAAAATCTCATTTTTTAAAGAATTATCGAAACTTTTTCACTCACCGAAAAATAACAGCCATATATCTAAAATACACTAGGTATTTCCCGCAAAAGCTGCAGTAGATAGGAGATTGTGTACCTCTAAATTCTGTTATCATTTACAGAACAGTTTGAGATAAGTTAGGAAATTGCTTTAGAAATAAAATATTTACGCTAAGAATTTAAACGACAAATTGACTAAGAAAGGTTCAAGATCTTATAGTGCGTGAACTCTACTTTTCTTTTAAGATGGTTATTAAATATCTAATGATTGAAATATATGCTTTGCCCTATGGAACCAAAACATTGAACTGGATTTTAGGATCCCAGGCTATGCTGCTATCTTTAGATTATCAGCCTCAAACTTTTTTCAGGGCTTGTGAATTTCTAAGCGACAAGATTTCAATATAAACATATAAACTTAAATATTCCTTGCAACATGGATAGCTTTAAATTTTCACCTTTGGAATTTGAGTTGAAATTTCGGCAATTTATTGCATAACCGTTTTAAACCTTTTTATTGCATATGAACAAATTAAATTTTGTTCAAAAATATTGCAAATATTATAAGATACCTTTAAAGCTGTTAATTTTGTAAAGATAAAATTTCATTTTGTCGTTATAGAACTAAGAGATGTTCCGTATTCACCGCCCTTATATTTAAAATCCTTGTTGAAAATGAAGTTAAAAAATATACACAGTTGGATTGGTTACCGGTTTGCCGGAGAAAAGAGTTAAAAGGAAAACAGTAGAAAAGCTTTCAAGTTGGATATGGCAATCAAAAGGGTTTTGTCTGTTCTTACTGCCATCTATTTCATGAGTGAGTTGTCAGATTTGGCAACATTTATGCTTTTAATCTGTAATTTCGTTTTTCACCACGATTTTAAAATCCGTATCAAAGATTGTGACTTTAAATCTAATGTAGAACCTTACTGCTAGATTTATTTTATATTGAAATGAAATTTCACGTTTTTGGTTTAGCTGAGTTTTTGCGCAATTTATTTTCGAAAGGTTTACTGATTAAATTAACAGTAGCACATCCTTGTAAAGTGTTGTCAAAAATACAAGCATCAAATTAGTGTGAACATGCATAGTTGGAAGTTATATTGTAGAATGAATATAATATCATACTTATAACTAAAAAACAATTTATCTTTCTGCCTTAAAAGGTTAAATAAAATATGCATTTATATAATATTTTAAATTGAATATCAAAATCACAGCCACTTGATTAATTTTTTTAACAGCTTATGATTTTTTTTGAGAATCTGTCATCTTTATTTCAGAAATTTTAACTGTATGTTATTTAGATTATGAAAACGCTAAAGGTTTTGTTATTAACCCATTTCTCTATTCTTTTCTAATAGGCTCACAAAAATTATCTCTCTCCTCCTCCACATTCCAGCATTCGCTGACATGGATTAAATTTCATAACTCCTCTTCTTCCAATTGGTCAAATCGATTTATGAATAGGCGTGTCTACATAGATATGAATTTAAGATATGGCAGAAGAGATCTCTTCATTGGCCAGTCATTGTAGCATCTGCGCAACAGACTCCAAAGATCAAAGAGCGGCGCTTCGTCCAGAGGACAAGGAGAGAATAGGTTCGTTAGCAATCGATAAATATTAAAGGATTAGGAGAATGGCGTCCACACTTTTATCATGTTTGCTTCATTTTGAGAGAAAAAATAGGTTTTAGAAGCCATTGTGTTATACTTCTTTTGAGTGGTTTATGGAAATTATTATTATTATTTTTAAATTATTTACTTCTTATTTTGTTTATTTTTCACTCTAGATTATTACTGTAATATTCAAGAAGATAAAAGTTCACTGTATGTTTTATTATATTGATTCCAAATTTGTTGTTATTTCGTAAATTTTTTTTTTTAAATTACTGCATGAAAAAAAAACACTTTTTAAAGCTTACAAACAACAAGTATTCTAAGTATTTCTGTCTAACTAAAGCGTGCAAGGATGAAAGCGTATAAAAATGTCTTACAACTTGTTAAAATTAAAAATAATTTTGTCAAATGACACATTAAATATTTGAAATTTACGTGCATCTTTTGAGTTTATAAAAGTAAATTTCCCCTTCCTTACTTCAAACTTTTCGAAAAAATTATTATTTTGAAAGGAGAAAAAATTCCCTCATTTATTTTATTATAATAAATTATTTCATGAGAGGTAAAGGAAATTTAAGGTATTCGAAAATTATTGACATTCACAATTTAATCAGCCATTGACAAAGTGGTCAATAGACCTAACCGAATTATAGCATTTCTAACAACTGGTGTGAGTGTTCAGCTTCACACAATAGATTTAAAAGTGTTAATAAGGAGGCTTAACTTGTATAACCTGTAAGTAACTATTTTCAGTTTTTTTCTTCTTCTTTATATTAATTTTCCATTTTTTAAAAAATCTACTAGCCTTTATTTGCGTTAAGTATAATATAAGTAATCCCCAATGAAAGCTGTGTTTCATTTCTCCATGATTCAAAATCAAAAGATTATTTGCCTTAACTTAGATGCAAAAAATGTAGAAACATTTAGTCACAGTTCAGTTGAAAGTTTCAAGAAGGAATCAAATCTAATATGAAGCTTCCTTGATGTTAAAATCCCTTTCCCACTTTTTCTGTATCACATATTTAAATTTTTTCTTGGACATAGAATACGAAATTTATTAGACATACCTCATTTTAAACCAAAGGTTTAAATTATTACATCTGAAAAGTTTAAATAGCAATAAAAGTAAACCTAATATTATTCATCCCTTCAGAAAGAAAATATTGCAAAATTACCGTACTATATGTTGATAACATTTATGGTAAAAATGAATAATAATTCTGATATTAAAAACCAAAATATACGGTAAGATAAAATTATTTTATATTTAACCATATAGTTTGGTGTTACATCTTTGAAGCGAATAAAGTTTTTAATCAGGTGACAAAATATACGGTATTTAAGTCATTTATGTCATAATTTTTCCGCTTATATTGAAGGGTTTACCGGAAATTCTGGTTTTCAAAATTATATTATTATTAGCATGCATTTAATAAAGAAAATAAAATAATGAAAAGTACATTTGACCTTGTGAATAGTTTTTATACCATGCTCTTGGGTATCATTATAAAATTACCCAATATCATCACCTATAATAAAACTATATTTTATTATTAATTTTACCAAATTCATTACCAAAGCTCTTCGGTTCAAATTACCGAGTTTTTTGGTATTCCCATAAAGTCAGTAAAACGGCATATTTTACCATATTTTGGTAATTTCCACAATACTTTTTTTTCTCAGTGTACATCAATCGTCCATAGCCTGCTGTACTTGTCAACTTAACGAGAATTTGAATTTCATCATACTATATTAATCATACTATATAATAGATTTTATAAAAACTTTCAAGTTTCAACAGGCAATCAAATTTGTTCTTTTTTTAGCATCTCGCTTTCCTTTCTGGAGGTTTCTAGTGAATAGGTTTTGTTTCTTTCTTCGCTTAAATGGTAATTGAAGCTCACTAATGCGCATGCAATTTTTTCGTTCATTTTATTCAAGGATTCTGAGAATATAGATAAAAGATAATTTGGAAAAGTAACCAAAAATAACAGTAATAACTACTTTTGTTTTTAAATTTAAAACTTTTTAAAAACTCTCTGTCAGATTATGAATGTAAAAAAAAGCATTGTGGATCATTTGTTTCGAATTGAAGTAAAGAATAATAAGTAGTTATTGTGTGGCTTAATTCACAAAAACATTTTTTTAAATGCAAAGCTCTAGACATAAAAGTTAAAAAATTATCTATTATTTAAAAATAATTTTAAATATATACAAAATTATTAAAATTATAATAGTTCCTAACTTTATTGCTTAGTTATTTCTTAGTCAACATGTAATTAAATAAGAAAAACTGTAAATATATGGGTTAGAAAACACATAAAGACAGCGTCTTTAAAACATAAAAAACAAATCACAAAGAACTTAAATTTGGTTCATTAAATTATGCAAAGAAAAAGCTTCGACTCTCCTAGAATTTCCCAAATCTTTTCTATTAAGAAGAAAATTTGCTTAAAGCTATATGTCACATAAGCAAGATTTCTTCTTCATTAAAAAAAGGAAATGTTTTTGTAGCTTTAATCTAAAAGCTCCAGCATACCCACGGAATAACAAAAAAATTAGGAGTAAAATTTAAACGACAAAACGCAGTTCCCTTGTACTAGCCGTCGCGTACTGTCATGTATAATTATGTCTTTCGAGATTTTACTAAAGATAAGATATTTTTTAAACTTTTTTTCTTTTTACTCATCAGCTAACACTATTTCTTTATTCACAATTATAGCATAGAATCTAATACATGCGCGCCTAACAGTTTTGTATATGTATTTACCTTTTTTTTTCCTTGCTTCTTTTCTCAAATCCTTCGTAAGAAATTCTTTTTTTTTCTTTACTACCGTTTCTCCATCCTTAATCCATTATAAGAAATCTAATTCTATATTTTAAGTGAATTATTTTGAGCGCAAGAACGCTGCGCCAAATTCTTGTCTTCGGCAGGGTTTTTCTTTTGTAAGTCAATTAGAATGGCTTTTTAGATGAATTGACGTCTACTTAGGGCTCTCTTGTTTGGGGTGAAACAAAATCAGCAAGAAAAAAAAAAAGCTAAGCAAAAAAAAATGATAAGCACATGAGATAAAGATAAAAATATAGATAAAAAAAAAGTTCTGGTGGGGTTGAGCAAGGGAAAGGGGGTGAGAGAAATGCATATGTTTAAGTTCTCAAGAAAATATCAGACATACTGAATTCTGAAACAAGTGGAGTGTCAACAATAATATTGCACAAGTTCGCTTAATTCTTTTTAAGATGCTAATATAGTTGCTTTTATAAGTCTCTTTTTTCTTTTCCTTTCAAAATGAAATCTGAGTGTGACATTAAAATGAATGTACAGTATTTGAAATTAAGGGACGGAGTTCTTCTTTATATTTCTTTTTTTAAAGGAAAATAACGGGAGAATTTAATTAAATAAACTCGCTTGAGTGTTGGTAATGTAACTGATTGATTGAAGAAGAAAAAACTATAAAAAAAGAATAAAATTTGGAAATGTATGCATATGTTTTTTTTTACCGAAATTCAATAAATAAAAGAATAGACTGATAATTATTTCACTGTTTCATAGTGATATTTACTTACGAATTTATTACATTTAAGAGAGAATCATTGAAAATCTATATTTGAAATTTTTTTCCTTTGTTTAAAAATATTAAAGAGAGAAAACTATATATTTTTTTGAAACTTACATCTCACAATCAAATAAATTATTAAATTAGTTAACCTTTAAATAACATATAATTTTTTTAGTCAGATTTAGTATATTAACGTTAAACACATCATATATGCTTATTCATTTTTAATATTTAGGATGAATTTCTATTTGATGTTTATCATTTTAATTTAATTTTTGAAAATGTTAATTTTATTTGCATCTCTTTCGCTTTTATTTTTTTAATATTTAGCTGCATTGATCGTTAGAAAATGTCTAGAGATTAATAGTTAATATGAATATAGTATTGCACAATGCCGTGCTTGCAACTGCAATTAATGGAAAATTGATGGCCTGCGACTTAAATAAGTTCTCCAAAGCTGTCGTGATCAGTGACTATCAGGTTGCATTGCTATCTTCGATTTCAACGTTAAGTTTTCTGTCCTTTGCAGCCCTCGAATGTCGGAGACTGGACAATGAGGAATCCAAGGGAAAGAGATCACTGATTCACTGGCCAAAAAGGGTGCTTTGACTCTATAAACATCTCCTTCCAGTACATTTTTAGAGCAATTAATCCAAAACGATTAATCTTTCGATTAAACGATTTAAAACGATTAATCTTTCGATTAAACGATTTAAAACGATTAATCTTTCGATTTAACGATTTAAAACGTTTAATCAAAAATACCATTTCTGAGCAGTTTAAAAATAATCTCGCTCTTAGGAGAAAGAAAAATTATTTCTAGTCCAAAAATGGCCAAGACGCAAAATGGTGGTTGTGCTTAGGCTCGCAAAAGGCCATGACTGTCCCCCGAAACACTTGCACTGTTTTCATACAGTTTCAAGTCGTATCTGCAGTCGCTATGATCTGGGACGGGTCATGGATGGCGACCATCTTATCCGTTGCCGAGCTTGAACCAAACATTCTTTTGTGAACTGCTATTGGGAGGCCAGGGACTTTTGATATTTATAGACTATCACTAAAACTGTTTCTCTTGTTCTCAATGTTTTTCTTTTTTTCTATGTTCGACCTCTATGGTGTTCTTTGTATTTATTGCCATAATGGTCTTTTTACCTTTTCATTAGAAAGAAAAAATATTGTTCAATACTTTTGATTTAAGAATTATTATTTCTGTTGTTTTCACATGTTTTGATTCAAGTGTATGGTATGTTTATTATATTTTGCTAAATTTTTTATTAACTGCAGTAAAGAAATTACATCTACTCATAAACGTTTGTCCGGGTTATACTCTATTTCTTACTGCTGAAATGACTATATTGATGATAAAACATATGTCTGTTTTTATTTATTTTTATTTTAAGCTATAAAGTGACTAGTTAATAATCTATATTTAATATTTTTTTTATATATTATTTGAATTTTTAGAGAAAAGATTATTCGCTTACTGATATAAGGCTAATAATCTTATGAGAATTTTTTGCATAAATTATATCTTGATAAAATTTATCTCTTCGACTTTTCTTAAGGTTTTAATAAATCAAAAGTTAAATATAATTCAGAGAATAATTTAAAAGTAATTAAAGACATGTCATTTTTACTCTCCAATTGTTCCTTTTTCATTCAGTCCTTACGCATTTCTCTAAGATTTATTTACTTATGAAATTACTAGTTAATAATCTATAAATAATATTTTTTTATATATTATTTGAATTTTTGCTGAAAGAAAATAGAAATTTGATAGAAATAATTGTTATAATTTCATTGAAGAATTTTTTATGTAAATTATAACTTGATGATTTCTACTTTTCTTAAGGTATTAATAAATTAAGTGTTAAATATAATTTAGTGTAGAATTTAAAAGTAACTAAACGCATGTTACTTTTACGTATTTTTACTCTTTAATTACTCCTCTTTCACTCACTCTTTCCGTATTTCTCTAATACCGTTTTTGTTTTCCTTCCAAAGTGACCATCTCCAAGGGACGTAAGATAAGCAAACTTAAGAAGTTGTAAAAAAAAATAAAAAAAATTAGGAGGGGAAGTTTGAAACAAAGTGAATAGAGAAAGCAAATCCGAACAGGAAATTGAAGGGGGTGCTTCTAAGAAATAGATGATTAAGGGATTAAGGCAAATAACTCAAGAGAGAAAGAAGGAGGGGAAGGGTTGGGGAAAAAGGTGGACAAAAACCCTCATTAACTTCTCGACGAAGATGCGAAAGTAT